>NW_020230660.1:515000-590000 GCF_003227715.2 Harpegnathos saltator | reverse complement strand
ACATCCCAGATTTTGCGGGCGAATCTTAAGATATTCACACACACACATACGGAATGGGAATATTCTCGGTACATGTTCCTCGGTCTTTGTTTCACAGCCGGATAAAAACATTCGTGCCGGTCCGTGCCTCGTTTCAATGGAGCACGATCGTAATAAAGATCGTCATAATTGAAAACGTCCGTTCTTTATTGAGCGGACGCGCACACGTCGACGCGACCCGAAAGTGAGCCAATGTCCTCGGGGCAAGCGAGGCCAGATAGGCAGAAGTTTATGACTAATTCGGCGTAATTTATGACGAGCGTAGCAGATACTATTGAATAGGCCGCAGTCACGCAGTCGCGCTCGCGCTTCGATAACACGCGGTTTCCATCGTTAAGCAAAAGTCGTATAAAAGAGAGAAGCACGTTTACCCGATCGCGACGTATTTAGACCTTTCCAGCTATGCGTCGAAAATATATAATCCGAAATCCGTGTTGCAACAAATAATATGATATTCCCGTGAAACTTTCCGAACGCGTGCGTCGCCTTTTTACATCTTGCGCGCGTTCTCCTGCGCAGCGTGTAGGTAATCCTGTCGTGAAACGTAGCTCTGAGAAATTCGCATTGCTTTTTTCCTCTCTCTCTCTCTCTCTCTCTTTTTTAATTCGCTGCTACCCTCTTTACAGCGGGAGAAAGAGGGTAGGTATTCACAACTCGATAGTTTCGGCTCGACCAGCAAGTTCCGCTATGCGAGAGAGCTCATTGCTCTGCATACCCGCGCTCGAAAGCGCAGCAATCGCGGACCGGGCGAAGTCTTTTTTACCAGCGCGAACCAAGTGATTTATAGTTGGCTAGTTTTTCCCTATTTCCTACAAAATGACAAGGGAGCTAATTAACTCCGCTATTGTTGGCCCCGACCCCGCGATCCCTTTGCCCCTCCGCCTCGCCATCCACCGCCACCGCCATCTCCATCCGTTCGCGGGAGTCGCAAAACTATTATTACTCACGCCATGTTACTTCGCGGTAATTAACGAACATGGCTGGAATATCTGACGGCGCTGGAGGGGGCGGGAATTCGCTTTCGCCGACGTAACTTTCGAATGCGCTGTCTCTTGCCGAGCGTTTCCCATTCTGACGGGACACGACAACACCGTGCAGCAACGTGACGCGCTCTATCAACCGGAAAAAGAATTCCGTGCCCCTGGACTCCGGCATGTGGGGCGTGATCGAGCGAATTGTGTGTCGCGGAAATTTCGAGAAAGAGAGAGAGAGAGGGAGGGAGAGGGAGGGAGGGAGTGATTAACTTACGTTCCGCCGAGTCACGGTTAAACCTCCGTCCACTGTTCGCGAACGGATCGATTCCCCGGGAATGTACGAGTATGAGCAGCGTACGTGCTTACCTGCAACAGAAAGAAGAGAATCGCGCGTAAGTAAATAGGCGTTTCTGCCAGAGAAATATCAGTCAAACAATCGACAAGCTGCAATTTGCGGTTTGAACAGCGAGAGAGTCGAGTGTTGAGTCGTGAAAAGAGCCGAGAGAGAAGAGTACTCTCTCGGCTAAAATCAAAAGCAACGAAGCTGCGAAGGAAGAGAGGCGGCGCCGGCACGACCGCCGCGCGAACGGCGTAAATTTTCGTGTAACGCGCAGTAAACTTGTGAATAATTAATTAGTAATACGAGACGGCGGGGGTTGCTAAGGGCCGTTTGGCTCGGACCATCCTTTCTGGGCCGCCTCGACAAGCCCGCAACGGCGTGGCTCAAGCTTGAAATTGGAGGAGTCCCCCTCGGCTACGGGGACACCCCGCGTCCCGCGTGCTCGTCTTCGAATGAGGCACGCGAGGCGACGTAGACCGCCGCCGCCGCCGCCGCCGCGTACCCTCGCTCACCTCATTATGCTAATTATTTAAATCCCCCAACGCGCCACATTATGTTAAGCCCCGGCGTACTTGGCAACGTGTCCCGCGTATGTGTATAAATCATCGTTATATCCCGTGGCTCGTTAAGAAAGTAAAGAGCTCGTTGCACGGCTCGCGGTGTCGCGCGGCAAGCAGGCAACATACGACAATATCATACCCGATATAACGCAATTAATTTGCGAATATCTTATTAAACGCGTCCTCCGAGCGTCTGTCTGTGGAATTTACCGTCTGTTGCTACGCTCTTTCGCTTAGTATCCGAACGAGTTCTCCGTGTATGGACGGTATTGATCGTGATTTTCCGCTAGCGCACAATGAGCCGGATGAATGTCGAGATACCTGTCGTATAACATGTCGTACGTACGAACGCCGTGGAAAATGGCGAGTAATCGCGGGAGATGACGCGAACGGAGAAATTCCGGAGACGTCACAAAGCCGCGACCGGGGGTGTGTTTATCGGCTAAGCGAGCAAATAAGATGGGAGACGCGAGGAGAAGAATACATTCGCTCCTCCGTCGTCCACATCTCTCCGTGTCGTGAGTCGTGTTGTTCTCTCTCTCTCTCTCTCTCTCTCTCTCTCTCTCTCTCTCTCTCTCTCTCTCGAACGCGCGGGCGCACGCGATATATCGAAGCGAAACGTGAGAGAGATACACGCCGAGAGGGTCAACCCGCCCACGACCTTAGTTTCACATGCCCGGCGCATTTCGGAAAACTCGAGTTCAACCGGGCTTATAGTTGAAGTTTGATACGACGTTGACGGTGTGCGCGTTTAGTGAAACGGGTGGGAGTCCCTACGCGGCATGAATAAAACATTTTTAGGGTCGTAAACCGTTTCCTCCGTTTTTTAAAGGGTCGTCTCACCTCTGCCACCGAGTCGCGCAGTCGATGGAGAAGGTGCGAGCGTGCAGCACCGTTAGTACGGCGAACGCCCTAGGCGAGACGGAAATTATTTTAGCAGCCGCGTTATTGCAGCGTCGTAACGAGACCCGGCCAATCGCGAATATTAATATCAATCCGCTCTCTCGGTTCGAATTAGTATCCGAAAAATGTCGATGCGAGGCGTGCTTGTCCGAAACTTGGCGACGTGCTAGACCACACACGTGCGATAGATAGAAGCGTTTCCAACGCTTCGTCAAAATGAATATGATTATTAGTTTCATCACCATCAGAGTTCGTCGCAGTTGGCTTTATCAGAGAGAAAGAAACCCACGCGAGAGCATTTTTCCGCGCGGCGAAAGGTTAAAGCGACAACGACGACGACGACGACGACGACGACGACGACGACGATGTCGTCGTCATCGATCGAGCTTGAAAATTTCCATCGGCGGGACTCCGTGTCGTTCGGGAAGTGCGCATACGCGAGACAGCTAATCCGCGCTGGTGGCGTCTTGGATTACGCATGAAAATAATACGCTCGCTCGATACGAACGCTCGAAGCGTGCTGCTGCGATAACGAGCGTGTGGGCACGCTGGCGCGTGTAATACGCCGCGCGCGCTGTATCGTTGCCACGAATCTGACGCGAAGTTTTGGAGGAAACCCGAAACGAGAGGTCACAGAGGGAATCACAGAGAGGTGTGTGGGCGCGTGCGCGCCCTTGAACGCGCTGCAGCTGCACGGCGAAACACGGTGAATCGGGCTAAATAACACCGGTCGGGGCACCTGTTTGCCCACCGCGCACTTTCAAACGATCCCGCTCGCCGATTCGACCGTAAAACGTTATTACGCGGCCTTCGTGTTTTATCATAATATAATAGTATGACGCCTCGTTTCAGAGCGGGTCGCCTACCTTGTGCTCTCGCAATGACGTTGGCGGTTTATTAACTGGAATACACGCAAATAAGCGTGCGTGCGAGCCGGTTGACAGCGTCGACCGGTTATCGCGCGTCTTTGCTTATCAAGATAAATTAAATAATCCGATTAAATCTCAGCGTATCAACTCGAGACGCTTTCTGCGATTCGGTAGAAAAATGTTTGCTCGCAAGGAATTTCCGTGGAAAATTCGCCGCTTTGCCGGTCACTCGCGAACGTTATTTATATTAAAAGCACTCGGTGCTCTCTCTCTCTCTCTCTCCCTCTCTCTCTCTCTCTCTCTCTCTCTCTCTCTCTCTCTCTTTCTCTCCCGTTGAAAGATTATATTAAGCTTTCACGCATCTGCAATTTCCTTCAGTCAAACTTTTTTAATTATCCGCCGCTTTCAGTCACCTGACCTCTCTTTCTCTTTCTCTCTCTCTCTCTCTCTCTCTCTCTCGTCTAGTTATTGGAGGGATTTCAGCTGTGCGGTATATACATATAGACTAGAACGAAAGGAAAGAAAGAAAGGGGAGAATAATCCCGATGGAGTATTTATCGAGAGCGATCGCCGCCGCTCGCTAGCGTCTCTCGCTCGTGCTGCGCGCCTATCGCGAATCTATTTCGCGAACTTGGCCGGAGAAACAACGATACGCGAACTTACGGTGAAAATTACCGGGTGGTCGGCAGCTGCCGGAAAAGAAAGCGAATCAGACTTAATTTCACCCAGACACCTGACTACTCTGGCTCGCCGTACAGACCGACGTGTCTACGCGTATAACTGATAGTGAAATATCATTTCGCAATTTCGTTTAATTAAAATCTGATTCAAAGTTGGCGAAGAACAGCCATCGCGCCGCCGCCGCCGCCGCCGCCGCCGCCGACCCCGCCGTCCCCGCGCCAGAGTAATACCCCTGTTACGCCGGCTGCGGTTAATGCATCAGCGAAAGAGTTCGGTTCCGTTTCGCCGTCTCTCGGCCTCCCTCTTCCCTCCTCCCTCCTCCCTCTCGTTATACTTTGGCCGCTGTCTCTCCCCTTTCCCTCGCGGTTCTCGATACGTGCGAACGTTTCTTCCAGGCTCGGCCTGGAAATTTCCTTTGAGTTGGCCGTCGTCGTGAGTCGTACGGTGTTTGATCTTTCGCGTGATTATTGTACGAGCGCAGCAAAAACTGACGTACTCTCCGACGTGGAGAGATACGCGACTTCGACGACGGGCTCGCGGCTTCACGTTAATATGCGATAATATGCGATCAAGAGAGTTTGGTCACTTTGCACCTGACTGATGAATCGTCGAAGAGCTCGACGATAGTCAAAGCGGTCGTGAGTTAATGAAAAGCAGCGAGAAATCTAATTCGCGTTGACTCCAGGCCGGTACTTGGCGGTTTTTGCGCCGCCGCGGCAGATTGCGTTTTTACGTACGGCTGGGCCGACCACGGGCTGCCCGGAACAACCCTCGAAATTTCCGGCCCTTGCGAGCGCGCCGACGAGGGCGGGCTGGATGCACGTAATAACGAGTAATCTCGGGAGCGATACGCGCGCCGCGTGGAGCAGCACCGAGGGATTTATTACGCGTTTTAAACGCGCCGTGAGTAGCCGCCGCTGAGTTGAAACGCCCGCGCACCGGCCGAGTTTCCCGTAATGCTCTTGCCGTGTGATACTTCTCGTTCGATATGCGCGCCGCGCTGTTTATCGCGCCGGATAACAGATCGATACCGCGACACGCGGCCGGAGCCGTGCTCATTTTCTCCAAGAGTCCTCTAAGAGTCGCTGGGTAAAACTCGCGGAGGTCAAACTCTTCTAATTTCCCGGAGTACGGCCGAATACGAAAAGTTGCCGCGCCGATTCCCCATCTCTCCTTTTTAAGGCATCCCGCGCGCGTACAGACGACGAAGACGACCACTCGTACATGTACCGTAAGACCTCGCTCCGACGGCGAAGCCTTATGACGTACCCCCCGAGATGACATCCCGCATTACCGATAATACTACAAACACGCCTCCCTCAAGAGATGTCCTAAAAGTCTCGCGCAATAAAAGCCGGTACCCATAAAATATCGCCTCCGCCGTTCTAGCTCACCCCTTTCCCCGCCGTCGTTGCGCCGCTGACGCCTCCTCCGCCTCATCGGTTATCCATCCCCGTGGTCCCCGGTCGGATGAGACGCAGGTAGGTACATAAAGTGGAGTATACTCCGGCGGATTGAAATATAACCTCGAATATTTCTTTACGCCAGGCCGTCCGATGCGGCATGATACTTTCTTACGATTACACTTTGACTTTCATACGAAGCCGCGGCCGACGCGCATTTGACGTAGTACGGTCGCGGCGCGTCTCGCCTTCTCCCCTCCGGGGAAGTTATTAAAAAGATACGTGTATGTAAAGGGTCGTGTCTTAACCCCGCGGCATCGACGCGGCGCGCCGACCGTCGCTCGTATCGAGGGAAAAGCCTGCGAATTAATATTAATACGGCCGGGACGCCGTTGCAGCAGCCATCGCCGCCTCTCGTTGCGAAATTGAAGGAAGTGGTCTGTGAAATTTTGAGACTCCGCCGCCGTCGCCGCCGTCGCCGCCGGCCTCCCCCTCCCCGAGCGGGGGAAAATTGCATTCCGCGCTTTTGTCAAGTCCCGCATGACTCGCGGAGGATCTCTCTCTCTCTCTCTCTCTCTCTCTCTCTCTCTCCTTCTTGCTCGCTCGTTCGCGGGCGTGTCTTCTAATTAAAATTTCCGGCCAGTGAATCGCTCTCCCCTGCCCTTCCACCCTCTCGTCGCGTTTAGAATTATTAATTAATCCGAGAGCGGGCGCTCGAGTGAGCGTCGGTTGAGATTGTCTTAGGGTGAGCGTCCGCGAAATATTTACGCGTAACGCGCACGACGAGACACTGATTGCGACAAGAGACGATACTTTCCGCAGTAGCCGGAAATTACGCTCGATCGTATCTCGGCGCGGTCACGACGTGCCGGGATTGCACCGTCGGAATACACCAAGACGCGTATTTCGGGGCGCAAATGGGGTAGACCGCCTTCCGGCGGAAGGGTAAATGGGTTGCGGCGCGAGTCTAAAAATGACGCGTCTTCTCGGCCGACTCACTCCCCAGCGGTCAAAAGTTTCGCGACGTCCCACGTCCGCGCGCGGACAATGATTTCTCCATCGAGCCGGTCAGCGTGCGCGTTTTCGCACGTGTGCGTTAGATATTCTGTCTCGGGGTAGCGGCTTCCGCGGAACGGGGACGCATAATGCGTTCCACGAATGCGATTTACAAGCGGCACACAAGAGTGGGCGGATGGCGGGCTTCAGCTACGACGATTACCAAGGGCAGGTCCACCTGGGTATTACGGCAATAATCGTATAACAAAGAGCGGGGAGCCCGAGTAGGGTCACCTGATGGTCCTTCCGGCTTGGTTATGGGTGTGGTTTGTTAGCGACCAGTTTTTCGACGTGTTAGAGCGGCGGGGCCGCTCTAACACGTCGAAATTGCGCAACCGTAATACGTAAAATTTACATGGCCGAGGGGCGAAGTTAATCGCGTCTTGCGAGGTGAAGTTAAACGCGGCGAGCTGCTTTTCAGGGATGCGACCGATCGAAAGCATCTTTTGGTAGACAGGTGCGCGTCAAGTGACGCAAAAAGAACGTCCGAAATATATATATATATAGAGAGAGAGAGAGAGAGGGGGAGGAGACGGTTGTGCAAAATTTGAATTTTGACAAGAGGATATTTCGTACTTTAATACCGCCGCGAGGAACTCGAAATACCACGTGGACGAGAATATGTCAAAGTGTCAGGGTGTCTTAAGTTTCGCGTAGCAATTGCGCGCTCCAATTGGATCGGCGCGGCGCGGCGCGGCGGCCGGTCGGCCAGCCGGCCGGAACAAAGGAATGGCCGGATAATTCGCGAGATTAAAAGCTTGACCAATTAAAAGCTCTGGTCGCCGATTCGCGCGAGAGCGCCGCGGCGCTTTAGTAACAATCATAATCAAGGCGTCCGATCGACGCGGCGTTTCGTTCGTTGAACGAGCTTTTCCACGACGACGACAAGCCGGATAACGACGCGAGATATTTAGTCTGGCTAAGGCGAAAGCGACGCGAGCTAGCGAGCGAGCGAATTCGAGGAAGGAATCCGAGAGAGTCGGCGACTGCTGCTATCTGGCGCGCTATCTAACGCGCATTAATTAACTTAATGAAACACAGAAATACGTGTGTACGGCGTAACGACAGCGGGCGCATAAGCATAACGCAATATGTTGAACAATACCGCGCGCGCGAGCGCCCGGTAACTTTGCGCACGAAATTACACCTCCGTGCGCCATTTACGCGAGCTTCCCCACAATCGAGCCGGCAGCGCGGTGAAGTTTTACCCTGCTTCATTCTCTCTCTCTCTCTCTCTCTCTCTCTCTCTTTCCCTTTCCTGCTCCGAGGCGGCTGGTTGGTACCCGTTCAAAACGGTTAATACGGCAGGACGCGGCACTAAATATAAGCTTGATTTATTATCGGTGCGGGATATTATTAAATTCGGTCAGCCCGTTCTCTCGTTCTGAACTAAGTTTAAATCTCTCTCTCTCTCTCTCTCTCTCTCTCTCTCTCTCTCTCTCTCTCTCTCTCCCTCTCTCTCTCTCTCTCTCCCTCTCTCTCCCCCTCCACTTTCTCCTCGCGCTCTCGTCCGGACCGGCCGATAAAAAACGAGGGTGAGGACATCGGCAGAGGAACAGGCGGAGGGAGGGAGGGAGCCGACGAATTTATTAACTTTAAAAGCTGCCTGTGCAATGCCGCCCTGTTGGAGGCGCTTTCATGGCTTTACGACCCGGTCCAACCTCCCCCTCTCTGCGCCACACCCCTGTCCTCGTTCCCTTCGCCAGCCTTGCCATGTGATCCCCCTCTCCCCCACCCCCGCCCATCGTCCCGCGAACCACGATGCGCAACTTATAATTTTCTTTGAAGCTTCGCGGCTTATCGATCGGGTTCTATGATTGGAATTTATAATAACCTTCGATCTGAGTGCCGTTTCACCGCGCGGCCGCACCGCCAGCAATGGTGAGAGGGAGGAGGGCGGCAGCGAGGGCGAGAGAAAGAGAGGGTGATAGTCGATGCTGCAGCACTTTCCGGGTTTCATATCATCCCCAGCCACCGACCGACCGACCGACCGGTCGCGACCGGTCGGTCGGTCGGTCGGTCGGTCGAGGTATGAGGGTCCGATAATTGAGTCACAAAGATTTAGTTTCCTACTTTGTTGCCGGCGCGGCCGGCACCACGGCGAAAGAAGGAGCGGCAATTAACGCATTACTGCTATTGTGCTTCTTGCTGATTGCGCCAACGCGTCTCACGATGAATGCGATTAACCTTTCCTCTCAGTTCAGTCGAGATAATCGGCACTCGAGCCCGCTCGGAATCCGAAAAGAAACGCTCTTTTCCTACGCGCTTAGTTGCACGCGTGCCGCGATCAATCTCTGATTCCCTCCCGCTCTCTTCCTCGCTCTTTCTCGTTAGCGAAACTACGCAGCCATTGATTTGTAGGTAGGTTACATGGGTATCGAAAATCTCCGAGGAATTTCATAAATCGAGGCGCGGCCGCATGAATGAGAGAGAACGACGCAAAATTCCCCAAACGTTCCCCCGAGCAATATCCGGATCCCCTCACCCCGGATGCCCCCGAAACGGCTATTTTTTCTCGAGTCTCGTTGTTCCTCTCCTCCGTTCTGCATACGCGCGAGAGAGAAAACCCAATTTGTTTTATTCAGAGGTCTATCATACAGGCGTATGCATAAAAATATAATACATTTTCAACCAGCTCCACACTCTCTCGCTCATCCATCGAATTCTACGTCGACGACGGTATCGGGCTCCCGGCAAGAGGACGTCTACGAGGACCCTTGCTTCCCGTTGAAAAGTATCCTCGTATAAAATAACGACTGGCGGAGCGGTTGATAACAATGTCGCGCGCGGCTGGATGCAGAGAGCGCGAAGGGGGGCCCCGGGATTGATTTGTTTCGATGGGCAAATCGTGGCGGTTAAATCGAGCGGCCGCGGCGTTCTGGGAAACCATAACCGCCGCCTCGCGACGACTATTCCGTTTCATTCCCTCTCCCGTTGAATAATCTCATCGGCAAGTCGGGGAAACCCTTTCGCGGTAAAAAAAGCATCGCGCGTCAAACGGCGCGAATTCTCTCCCGCAAGGTCCCGCAAGGTCGGCCTCGCGCGATGAAATTAAAGTTTCACTGTCGCTCATTACGGCCACTCGATAAACGCAGCAATTTCACCCCGCTCGGTAATGCACACGCTGATGAATCAATCCTTTTCATCTCGAATTGTCGACGTCGCTCCGTTACCGTTCTTATCGACGAGCCGAATGACGCGCGCTCATGACGCAATAAATACTGCCGCGCCCAACCGCACAATTATAATAAATTATAAGCTCGTCGTTACTACTCCGCTCACCACCATTTATCGAATTTCATTCTGCGCACAGATACAGCCGTAAATAATGAGCCACGAAATTTTGGGTCGGAAAGATAAATTGCAGTTGTCACGCGCTGGAAGTTTGAGCGCGCCGCAGTCGGTGCGCGGCGGGCTAACTTGGGAAGAGGGGAGAGGGAGAGGGAGAGGGAGAGAGAGAGAGAGAGAGAGAGAGAGAGGATTGCTGAAGGAAAATATTACGTCCGTTTGATCCTGATATTTTTCACGGCGCACGGGTATGATGTAAAAAGAGGGTTAAGTATGTACGAGGGGAGGGGGGGGGGGCATGACCGGTCCGACTCGTCTGTGGAAAAACGAAAACGTCGAAGAAGAGACGACCGAGCAAAGAGAAATTGCACGAAGACTCGGTAATTTCGGTAATTCGGTGGTTTACTTGAAGAGAATACTGCACGCAGAATGTTATTTTCCATGAGAACGGATTAATAATTTTTATCTGCAAAGAAATGCGAAAAGCTCGAGAGAGATCTCTCGTTGCTTTCTCGTTCAACCGTTATTATATTAACTGAATAATAAGGCAATCTCATTCACGTACGTGCGCGCGCGCGCGCGCGCGCTCGTTGCGAGCAAACTCGCAAATCAAAATAGTTCGTTATCCCAGATTCAAAGCTATCGTCAAGTTTACAATTAAATATGCTTTCGCTACAAAGTATAATACATAGGGTTAATACCTCGTTGTTGACACACAGTTGAGTTAATTACTTCATTATCTCATTTCCCTCGCGTAAAGTATTCCACACTAATTATCCGAGCAATTTCCGTATATGGAGCTAATTAAACCGGATTAATTCCCGGCGCGAACGTGCGTCAAATCGTCGACTTTTTATGGGAATAAAAGTAGGGGGCTGGCGCACGGCGAAACGCACGGCAGGAAGAACGGAGAGAAGACACGGGAACGGGGCGTTTTGCAAATTTCGCGCTTAAGGCTTGCCGAATCCGGTGGTCAACTGTTCAGGATGACGTGGCGCGATGTTTCACGCAAGACGAATTGCAGTTGTTACGTGGCCAAAGTTTCAGCGGGAGAGAGAGAGAGAGAGAGAGAGAGAGAGAGAGAGAGAGAGAGAGAGAGAGAGAGCGAGCGAGTGGACGACCGCGGTCAGCCGCGTTAGAAAATGAATCCTCCAGGAATATATTACACCTACCTACCTACCTGTTCTGCCACCGCTACGGACCAGTAAAATCCCACAGCGGGCTGTTAAGAAAGCCGCGATAAAAAGTATCGGGAGCGAGAAAGAAAACGCAAAGAGTTACGACTTATCGCGAGCGAGCGCGAGAAACGACTGATTTTTTTATCGAGGACTCTCCGTGAAAAGTCTGCCTTCTCCCCCCTACCTTCCTCTCTCTCTCTCTCTCTCTCTCTCTCTCTCTCTCTCTCTCTCTCTCTCACTCACTCACTCACTCTTTCTCTCTATGTCTATTCTCTCAATTTTCTCTACCGGGAAAAAATCCACCGGGACCGCTTTTCTTTTGTCGCCATTCAAAGAGGATTTTCACACGTCTCACTGTGACGTCTCTTGTCGTGCCGATCGGCAACGCGCGAATTCAAAGGCTAATGTCTCCGCACACGTGCACGCATGCACATATACACGAATAACTCGCGCGAAATCCCCAGACTGACTTCGCGTGATGTACGACGCGGCGTCCGCACGGATGCGAGATGAATTGCGCCGGTTGAGTGATAATTTCATAACGCGCACGCTAATGCGAGAACGCGCGCGGTCACGAAACAATGACGACGACGACGACGATGACAAGGAGGAGGAGGAGGAGAAGGGAGTATTCTCGTTCGCAGGACCTCCGAATTCGAGAGTAATGGCCTCGCGGGCGAGCGCGACGCTTCGCGAAAGACGAATTGCGCTTGTCACGAGCGACCGAAGTTCAGCGCGACGCGACGCGACGCGACGCGACGCGACGCGACGCGAGCGTGGTCAGCGACGCTCGAAAATGAATCCTCGAGGAAGATATTATATCCGCCTGATCCCGATCCATTCCGGCGGACAAGAGAATGATGTAAGGAGGCGCAAGGGGTTGCCGGTGTGCCGTCAAGGGGAGAGCAGGGCGACGGGGGGAGGCCGGCTTTACGGGGATACCGAGTAAATGCCCCATGAATGAACGATGAGCCCTGGGGCCGACCGTCCCCCTCTCCCCCGTCTTTGCCGCCGCTTACCCCCTCGTCTCGTCGCGCAACCCCTGTAGCGCGCGCGCGCGCGCGCGTGTGGACGCGCTAGCTACCCCGTCACCCCCTGCGAATTCGAATCGGATTTCCAGTCGGTGTCTCGTGCGCTCCGCGGAATTGCGATTAGACTCGTAGGACCGGATCCATATTACATTCTCGCGAGGACGCCCTTACCGACTTTGCTCACCCCCTCTTCCTTGCCCAGCCCTTTGCCCCGCCGTGTCAAGGCGGTAATGAGATTGACGCAAGGAAACGAAAATAGATGCGCGAACGAAAGCTCTCCGAGAGTAAGACGAAACTGCCGGCGCGTGTCGGCGCGACGTCGACGTTGACGCCGACGATAACGGTGACGCTGAGGGAATCCTCGATCTTCATGGCACGGGATTACCCTGTTACCGCTGGGACATATCGGTGTACGCGGGGACCCTACGAAGTATCCTTTGATCGCTAATTGTGGCGAATGTTCGACACGCGTGGCGAATCGATCGGGCGTCTCGCCGCCGCCGATCCTCGTTGTTTGGCGTCGCTCGCTTCGTTATTAATATTAATCCGGTCATCCCGTGGCAGACAGCAATACGCGAATGAATATCATGAATTACGAGTGACATTATAAATTGTAATGTCGTAATTATGCAAATGAGTTTATGGAAATGGTTTAATTACACGCGATATCGCCGTAAACGGAAGCGCCGAAAGAGGCGCTGCTTCCGGGTTTTACGAACCGCCGCCGCCGCCGCCGCCGCCGCCGCCGCCGCCGAGACCCGCGAAGTCAAGTGCGCGCGATCGTGATGTTTAATTGAGAACGACTTTCTTTCGATTTCCACTCCGTCACTGCGAAATGTCCAGCGTTCCTTCCATTACCGCAAGTCCGAGCAAGTGGCAATGTAAAACGTAAGAGTCGAGAACGTGAACACTTGAATAATTCAGGAGTCAGCGAGACGTTGCACTTCCGTTATTGGAGCAACAAATCCGCAGCGCATTAGCAAACTGAAATAGACTTTTACGGGCCGTTGGTCCCCCACCTCTCTTCCTCTCTCTCTCTCTCTCTCTCTTTCTCTCCACGATGTGTACGGCTGACTTCCGTTCGGACTTTGACGTCTGAAAAACACGACTCGGCGAGCGATACGGCGCGAAAAGAACGTCGCAACGTCGTCATCGTTTTAACGCTCGCGCGCAAGTTTATATAGCGAGTAGGAAAGCTCAATCGGCATCGATCGGCACTCTGATTCTCTCTGCATTCCTCGAGATTAGCAACTCTCCAAATAGAGCACTCTGAGATTTCTTTGCCAACGGAGGGACTCGGTCCGCGTCGTACAACACGACAGCGATTACCGCCGGTGTCGGTTCGCCTCGCGTAATCTAACACGAGAATTACAGCGAGCGGGAGAGATTAAATTGAAAGGAACGGCCGGAGAGATCGACGGCTTAACGCGTCGATCCCCATTAAATTTCGATTCCCCTACGAGCGCGCGAGCTAAAGGCAGTCCGAGCCCATAAAGATACCAAGGGGACGGCGAGTAGGACGACGACGACGACGACGACGACGACGACGACGACGACGACGACGACGAAGAAGAGGCGAGTCAGAGACGAAAGGAGAGCGAAAGGAGAGACGACGCCCCGAGTACAGGAAGAATAAGAAATGGATCACGGGAATCGCTACGACGCGGCCGCGCCGCGATGGTAATGGTGGTGGTGCTGGCGACGGTAGAGTGGTAGTGCCGGCTGGAATACGTTACCCCGGCGATTGACAGATTCTGCTGACTGATAACTCGAAGCGTCGGCTCGCTGGGATTTCTACGGAGAGCAGCGCGGAAGGCAGCAGCCTCCGGTGGAGCGCGCGGAAGGAAAAGGAATGGCAGGAGAGAACGAAAGAGAGCAAGCCGGGGAGAAAGGCAAGACGACGACGAGGGTGGCCAGAGGAGCGAGGGACGAGGAACGAGGAACGATTGACGCATGAAAGATTCATGGCCCGCACCGATGGCCACATCAGAAATGCCGCGGGGCTCGCTCCGACTCGATTCTCCTTTTCTCGAAGCTGCCGAAAGGTAGCTCGAATTGCTGGCCTGGCCTGGTCGCTCGCTCGCTCGCTGCCTCGGTTAAACGTCCTAGGCCCGTTAAATCCGTTTCGGTAATCGTGCCGCGTCGTCGTCGGTTGATTAGCTGTCCGGAAACGAAAATCGCTACGGAAAGAAGGCAGGAGGCGGGCAGGCAGGCAAGGAAAAGGAGCGAGGCCGGGAGGCGAAGGAGGGAAAATTCGGCGAGAGGAATCAAGACGTCTCTTCCTGCTGCTCGTGGCCTCTTATCGTGGAGAACGATACACGTATATTGGTCCCGAGGGAGGGTACACAAGTTGGCGTAGGTGTGGCCGAGTGCCGGTGTGTTGGCCGAACTTGCCTCGGTGTGAGACCGTAGGCACCGTCGTGTTTCTCCAGGAGTTACGTGCGGGGCTTTGAAAATGGCCGACGCTCTTATGAATTGGCATTAGAGGATAATTACGACGGTGATCCCAGGACGGCGATATATTACCGCCGTAACGTAACGCGAGCACGGATGATGGTGAGGCAAGGGATGCGGAGAGAGGAGGGAGAAGGGAAGGAGAAGAGAGGGCCCGGGATCAGGAGCAATAAACGTGTAAGGAGTCACGACGCCTTCAAATTGATTTAGGATGCATGCTACTAACATGCTCGCGCTGTCTGATGAGCGATATGAGATTACTTCGAATGATAAAAGCTAAATGAGAGGCAGACGCGCGCGCGAATCGGGGGGGGGGGGGGGGGGGAGTTGATGCAAAGTGCCTCTCGCCCTATCTTGATACCCTTTGACACGATTTATATAATTCAACGCGAAAATTCGCATGTACGATGAACGGCAGGCGTGCATGATTATAATCGACTAAGGATGTTTGCGGATTCTTTTGCTCTCGACACTTTTATTTGCGACAACCGCGAAGAATAACGGCAAATGATACAAGACCTCACCCGCTCGTAGAAAGACCCGCAACCGTGTTCGAGCGATTTATCGATTTTTCCCCACTGCCGATCAGTCACGTTATTTCCAGTCTCATCCGCGAAATTCTTTCTTCGAGGAGATTTTCCTTCGCTCCCTGGAGCCACCTACGCGCTACGGCGCGGCGTATACTCACAATGCAGTGGCAGTGGCGTAAAGGGAGAAAAAGAGGGGGAGAGAGCGAGAGAGAGAGAGAGGGGCGTAATGGTTCGACGGTGATTTGTGGAGGGCGCAAAGTTGATTCAGGGGTGAGAACGGCACAGCTTTCGGCCGACGAAAATGAGCTCTAAATCAGGGATGCCTGGGAAAACGGGTGTAACAAAAAGACCGGCAAGAGTACGTGGCCCGCGCGATAGCGCGGGGAAGCGAAGGAGCGAAAAGAGGCTGAAGGACGAGAAGAAAAGAGAGAGAGAGAGAGAGAGAGAGAGATGGAGCGGGAGGAGAGGAGGCAGAGAGAGAGAGAGAGAGAGGAGGGTAGGATGAGTCGGCGAAAAGGTGGAGGTGGTGCACCTCCTTCGCTGCTGGCGCAACTCGAAGGATTTGCCACTTGAAAATCGGCAAGAGCGGAAGGTAGCAGCGGGAAAGAGAGGAGATGAATGAGAGATAAAAAGAAGGGAGGGGTGGGGGGAGGGGGGAAAGAAACGCACGCGGGAGAGGATAGAGGAGAAGAGATAGGGGGAGAAAGAACGAGCAAGAGAGCGGTTAGAGCAACGTGGCAGTCGGTAAGCCGCATCGAAGCGAAAAATACGGTTTTTATCTTTAAGTAGAACCGGGTAATTGCGTAATTAATTACAGCTTTTATCCCGCGACCAACGTCGTCTCTCTCCTTCTCACGCGCGCGCGCGCGCGGGGGGGGGGAGGGGGGGCCGCAGGCTCGCGCAAGACGGAGGGGAGGAGTAACTTACCTACTTTGCCCGGACAGGCACCTGGGCGATCGTGATTTACGTTCGCCTCGGTAATTAACATAGATAGAGACCGGTGCCTCGTACCCCCCGCTGCTATTTCCCCCTGCCTACTGTCTCCCGTCCACCACCATCACGACCTCTCCTTATCGGGCCGCGCGACATCTGAACCTCGAGATCGCGCGCCAGACTTCTTTCTCCGAGCGCAGGGTAAGTCATTCCGGAAACTCGGAAGTTCTTCTCCCATGCAATCGCAGCGGGAACGATAGCTAAGCCGTCCCGAAACTCGCTCGACAGTCCCCTTTATTCCACGTGAATGCCATTTAATCGATTTACAAGGGTGGTGGTCTCCTTACACAGGACATTCGTATCAAACTTCGGAAGTGCGTTCTCTCCGTCGCGAGAAAAACCCGACGAGATTTGGGAGAGATCGGAAAATTGTGATTGCACTTATCGCTGCCTATCGATATAGCGATACGCGGAAGCTCTCCCTCAATTGACCAATTCAGTTCATCGGGAAAATATTAGTCCGATAGTCGATATGAGTCGAAGCCGATTCGCGCAATACACACGCGATATTAACGCGTCATCAAGTGGTACACACGCGAAACATCTTTCCCCTCGTGAAAATCTGCTCGTCCAAACTGTTTTAATTCCCCGCAATTATTTCCCTTTTCTTTCGCGAGACAATACGAATTATCTCTTCTCGAGAGAGGAGCGTCGGTAGATTATTATCACGGCGAGAAGAGGACGGCTACGCGGAGCGAGCTCCTCACGGAGCGGAGGATCTCTCGAGTAAATTTCCCGGGGAAGGATCTCTCTCTCACACACACACACTCTCTCTCTCTCTCTCTCTCTCTCTCTCTCTCCTCCTCCCGCTCGGTCATACTTCTTCGTAAGTATTCATACGGGAGAGTCCTCGATCCTCGAACATTCGGTAGAACTTTCATTGTTCCTCCGCGATCGTTGTTCATCATTGGCGAGACGGCGAGCTAGTGTCTCCACGTACATACATATATGCCCTCGTAGGTGCGCGAGGGATGGGGCAAGGGAAGGGGGGAGGATGAAAGAAGACGGAGGAAAGTTTCGTGGGAGAAAAACGACGCGGGCGACTCGAGTGGGCGGACGACGCTACGTGTCCGAGAAGACGTCCAGGAAGAAGTTGGACTCTTAATGCCGACGTTAGAGCTCTTCATCTTCGACGAATCCCCTCCGACGAGTCTCGGGGAAGGATTTCGCCCGGCAAAATTTCGCCCGTCGTGGACGATCGCGCGTCGAAGGAGTCGTTTGTAACGTTCGCGTCCCCATTTAATCCACGATCGGAGATGCGCGCCGACGAATGATGGCAGGATCCGGACGAATGGGCGGGCGGGAATCGCGAATGAATAATCGGCGCGCGAGAAAGTGAAAAATTTCCCGTGACGTGGTGAAAAGACCGCCGCGCGGCCACAACGGCAAGACGAGAGACATGAAAATGAACGGCGTCTTCTAATCGTCTCTCTCTCTCTCTCTCTCTCTCTCCCTCCTCCTCACCCCCTCCATATATATATATATACGCATATATCTCTGTCTCTCGCCCTCGCTAGATATGCGCGAGAGCAGAATAATATGAGGAGAAATACGAAGCGATAATGGATAGCAATTGAGGTTACTCAAACACTCAAAAGTTTACCCTGTGGTGGATTCGTCGGAAATGTTACCGCGTTTGCATTCGCTTCCGTCGGCTACACGGCGCTCGGCCATACGACCAATATTTGGAAAACATCCGTAGACAAATTAATCGCTAATTTCGCCTATGGAGCGGCGCCGAGTGACTGAATTGTATTTAAGACGATGAAATTACGCGGGGGCGAGCGGATATCCTTCGGACGAGAGACGTAGAATTTCAATGACAATTCGCAATTAAAGACGCTACGAGCGTCTCCCAAGAAGCTCGAGCGCGTCTTTGGGCGCAATCTTGGACGAGCAAAAGCGTAAGTACTTGCCGAAGTACTTACGTACACAAAAGACGTCTAGCATAGGGGGCGGAGAGAAAGGAAGAGGGGCACGGGGGGAGGAAAGAGAAAGGGGGAGGGAAAGAGGAAGGGTCAACCGTGGATGGCTGGCGCCCGATAACTGAATTTTCCCGTGTCTTTCTCGTGTTTCCGTGATCGATCGCGAGTAGTCGGTCGACGATCAAAAGTCGAAAAATTCTCGCCGTGGGGGCGAGTGAGCGAGGTCCCGGTCCAATTTGATTTGCAAGCAAAGTGCGCCGTGGAACTGCTCGGCGAAAGAGAGAGAGAGAGAGAGAGAGAGAGAGAGAGAGAGAGAGAGAAAGAAGGGAGGAGAAATGAATAGAGCGAGAGAGAGAGAGAGAGAATGAGAAAGATCGGCAGGGTGGAGGAGGCTGAGAGGATCTCGAAGGAAACTCAGGCTATTCTAGAGCGAGAGAAAAACGGAGAGACAAAGAGAGAGAGAGAGAGAGAGAGAGAGAGAGAGGGATGGAGGGATAGAGAAGAGGGAGATCCCGAGAGGAAGAGAAACGGGGGAGGGAGGACAGAGGAGGAACGAGAGGGGACAACGACGAGTCGAAGATGGGCAGAAAGATCTCGTGTTAAAAAACGCGGACGAGGCAGAGGTTCGAGGAGAGAGCCACACGCGTCCGAAATCTCAAGCAGGTCTCATCGCTGTCCTCGTCCACCTAACGGTTACCTTCGTTTGTAGCCGTCCAACTCGCGCCCTGCCCTCGTCGCCCTTGGAGGCCCACGAACGAGCAATTCCCAAAGGCAGCCGCGCGCGCGCGCGACCCCTTCGTGCGTTTTAACCCCGTGCTCTCCGAGTCGTCGCCCCCTCACGAGCGCAGCTCTTCTTTATTTTCGGCTGGCTCGATGCCCGATGCGACTTTTACGGGACACCCCGGTGAGCACGCGCGCGCGCTCGCGATAAGTGGTACTATAGGGTGGCGCGGCAGACCCGGCATTCGTTCATTACCGTTCATTACATTAGCGTACGCGATGCGTGAGGTCGAATTAGGGTTAAAGGGTTCTTCCCGTCGGGTCAAAGCGCACACTCGCGGCCTCTCGACGGCTCTCGCGGTGTAATTACGCATTTGCACAAATTACGGAGTTTAATCGGGGACTCAATTAACGGGGGGAGGAGGAGGGGAATATTCACTGTGGGAGATTGCGACGAAAAGAAACCGTCGCGCGCGCGACTGTGTGTCGTTCTTCGCAGCCACTGCCCCCCTCCGTGTCTCGCTCGCGCTGCCGTCGAAAAAGCGCGATAAATGTGTGCACCGCGTGCATCGCACAAGTTCACACACGGCGAAGTGGTAAAGCCGCAACGCGCGAAGTTTCCGCCTAAACTCGTTCGAAAAATAAGAGAAACTGCCTGGCTGCAGTTGGAGTACCAACGCGTGCCACTGAATCGAAGATAAGCATTAGGGTCGACCCCTACTCGACATTTTACGCTGCTCACATGAAGGGAGCGGAAAGGTAGGAGGAGAAAGAGGAGAAGGAAAAGTCCGATTCGCGTCACGAGTCCAAAACTTGAAAGTGTCATCCGCGATTCCGTTTCCCGTTCCCTCGATGCAGCTCGCGTCGCCGGCCGATCGGTCGTCGCGCGACGGCAATCCTCTCTCGCGCAGCTTCGTATGCGAGCAAAGTTATCGGGAATAATAAATTCCGCGATGAGACGGGGATCAGGACGACGGGAATCCTGGGCGATTCGAAACGATCGGCCTACCCGGCCCGGAAACAGTTTAAAGCCGACGTGGAAAACTCTGCGGAAAGAAGCGAGCATAATGCGGCGCGACGCGACGCGATGCGCTGGGGTGGGGCGAGGGAGAGACACGTCGCCGAGTGGGCGAACAGAGGAGAGACAGAGGGAAAGACAGACAGAGAGAGAGAGAGAGAGAGAGAGAGAGAGAGAGAGAGAGAGAGAGAGAGAGAGAGAGAGAGAGAGAGAGAGAGAGAGAGAGAGGACAGGGAGAAGAAATTACATCGTTTGAATACACGCTCCATATCGCCGGGGACTTTTAGTGAACTGCGATACGGAGGAGGGCTGCTAGTGACTAGCGTTATCCAGCGAGGAGGGTCGGCGAGAGAGCCGAGGACGTCGCGTGTGCGGGTGCGAGGCAGATGGCGGGAAGAAGTGGCGGAGGACGTGGTGCAGGAGGAGAAGGGGTGAGAAGAGGGAGAGAAGAGGAAGGGCAGGCCCGCTTGCTGCCGCGCTCGTGCCTAGGTGTGTATATCTTGGCCGAGACATGAAAAATGCATCTAACGGCCCTCGAGGCACTTCGCCATTCAAGTCCACGGCTATCCTCCTGCCAACCTGCCACCACTTTTCAGATCAAAAGTTACCTGCTCGCGTAACTTTGCCGTGCGCCGTCTACCAGCACCATCAGCACCATCACCGTCATCAGCATCGCGCGCGCTATCCCTATCCTCGCTCGCTCTGTCGCTCTCGCTCTCTCCCCGATCCCTCCCTTGGCGCAGCGGCGTCCAGGAAAAGCCTCTGCCTACCATTCGCTTAACAAAGCACGCGAAACTCTATTACACGCCGGCGCATCCCCGGCTTATGTATTTACCCGATGCGACGTTAGGTACGTACCCTACATGGGCGTGAAACGTTCCGCGCGTTCGACGTGCCGTAACGCCTACCGACGGTCGCGCGGATTACTTTCGCGGTTTTAGCCGCATGTCCGTATTCGTCGGTTGTCGAATTCCGTCGCGAGCGAGTTCACCGTGTCGAGTTGCTGTGTCTCGTCGCTTTAAGAGCGACACGAACAAATTGTTGTGTCCCCCCTTCCTGCCCATTACGAGTACCGAAAAAGATTTTTCCTCTTCTACACATTTAATTGTTTTTAAACGCGCGACAGCGAGAGTTGTTGACGACGGCCGAGAGGTTGGTTAACGACTGTGTGTGTGTGTGTGTGTGTGATTTTGTGCAATTTTTAAGAGAGGAAAATTGATTTTTTTCCTCTATAAAATAATTGCTCGTACGATGACTATTTCCGGAAACCGGAAGTTATTTTTTTATCGGCCTCCGCGACATTCGTTTTTTCGTTGCTGTTAAATCATGAATACGATACGTGCTAGATATAAAACCGAGTCGGCTCGGAACCGACGGCTCTTATTATCGGCGAGAGCTAACAAATGTGACCCGCGTGGAAGTGCGTTAGGCTTTCGAGAGAGATTAATTTACCTTGTGTCACCGTGAATGTCCGTCTCTCGAGGGAATTAGTCGTTGAGGAAAACGTACGTACTAGCGGCGCGTTTGCTTACCTGCAACAGAAAAACAGAAAACGCGCACGTAAGCAGACGAACTTGACGAGACTTGGCGGAGGTGTAGCTCGAGAGAGCCTTTGTAGGATCGTGCGTGCGCAAAATGAGCGGCGCATCTGAAGCTCAAAGCGGCATTAACCCGCGAATTTCCGCGGAATGTAAATCGACGCCACCAACACACGCGTGTCCTCCCCCCCTCCCCCCCACGCGCGTTCTTTCTTTCGTATCACGCCCTCTTTTTTTCCCCTTTTCTTTACACTGGCGCGCGAACGCTCCCAGCCGTTAATTGGTTAGAGGCGGCTTTTAGACCACCGTCCATTATTACGGCGCGCGTATTACGCTAATGACACCTGTCATACGCATTACATAATTAACGTCAGCACGATACGTTTGTTATTGCCGGTGCAGGCGACCGCCGGAGCGGCGGAACGGCGGAACGGAGCCGCGCGCTCTCGCTGCTCTATCACGCGCTATTGTTTGCGATCTCTTATTTACCGTGTGTTTAACCAATTTAATTCGCCCGAGACTCGGCGTAAGGCCGCAATTCCTTTCCCTCTTGTTCGACTCGCGCGCGCGATGAAAAAACTGAGTCGAAGAATAACGCTTCGATATTTCTCGATATACCTCGGCGGTGCGCTACGTCCTTTTTGCCGCATTTTTGAAAGAAGAAGAAGAAAAAACGTTTGATAAACTTTCGGAGAGTCTCCTCCATTGGAGGTAACGAGAAGACAATTTCCGCTTTCGCCACGCTTGCACCCGGCCTGTAGAATTGTTATCTTAAATTACATGTTCGTGCCATCGGAAATGGCCGGTCGCGTGTTTACGCTCGAAGATGGGCGCGTAGCCGGGTGACAGAAGAATGCCGGCCGCTCATCTCCTTCCGTTGGCAAAAAGAAAGGCTCAAGAAGGGGAACCGGATATAATATCTCGGAAATGAAGTCGTGAGTTACGAGTCGCGAATTGTCGCGCGCGCGCGCGCGCCACGCGATAAGTCCCTTCCTTCCTTCCTTACGAAAAATCCGATAAACGGCGAGCCCGTGAAATTCGGCGCGTTGGCCCCATTCAAATTTTTCGAGCCGGCGACTAATTCGAGACCGTCGCAGATATACGCGTACATGTATCAGGCGCAGAGGCGGGCCAGCGCGGTTACATATATACATATGCGCATATATATATATATATATATATATATCCCCGACAATGGGAACCGGGCTCGGTTATCTCGGTTCTTTGTATTCAAATTGCCGCGGAAATATAACCGGCAGATTATGTGGAACAGGCATTTATCGTGGGATTATGAAACCCCCGTATTGCAATAATAATACGATATTACCGGCCGCTTTTAATTACTTTTTCGTACGTCCCCGTTAATCGACGACAGAAGATTCGGCGCGAAGCGGTGAAACAGAATAATTACCCGCTTCGTCGTTCTTCGTGCTTCACGGTGCATTATTTAGGCGCGGCTGTGTAATAATTACGCTTAGAACGCGAGAGAGCAAGAGAGATAGGAAAGAGGTGGGAAATTATCGACACTTTACGAGCCTCCCGGTGAAAAGAGGTCGGTAACGATCAATTGCGCAATCGTCTTTTCGCCAATGAACCGAAAGCAATTTTGTCGCGCGAGAGTCTCGCAGTCTCTCCGACTGCGCCCAGCTTCGGCCGGCTGTCTCCCTTATGAGAGCGTAATAAATATCATTAATTCCGCTTCCGCTTCCCCCGTTACGTCCGCGTATCGAATCACCTCGCGAGCAATTGTCAGTCGCGAGACTTCGTCGAGAGAGACCCGGCGCGCAGTCGCCGGGAGGGGGGAGGGGGGAGGAGGAATGTCGACGCGCGCTGTTTAGCCGCGTATAAATTTTTGGCAGCCGGCAGTCTTCTCTCTCGTTTCTTCCAACGAGCGGCGGGGGAGATCTCAGATAATAATAAAGTTATGAGACTCTATCAAGGGACGGTACAAACGCGCGCGGCCGCTGCGTCCGATGGACGATAATCCTCTGAAAGCATCCCCCCCCCTCATGGCTCATGACGATCGCCGGTCGACGTCGTTGATTCGTGGCGTGCACGAGAGATTAGCGAATTCGTTACGTCGACGATTACGTATTATACAATCGAATATTCGCTGGGACCGGCAGCGCAGATTCGCACGTGCGGCGACAGCGAACAAACAAACAAAGAGGCGGGGCCCTCTCGTTAACGAGATGCGCGAGGAACGGGAACAGGTGTAGCGAGGAGGGTCGCGTCGCGTCGCGAGGTAAAAAGTGCGCATTTTGCGAAATTACGACGACGAGGTCCGCCTACCGCGCAGCAATCGAATTTCGACAGCGGCCGCGGCCGCGGCCGAACTGGGTCAGCTTGGTCGTTCCGTTGAACGACTGCCTCATCCGTGCTTAATGACCAATTAGAGACGCTTGTCCAATAGTCCAGCAATGTTCGTGAAGCTTGTACGCGATGAAAATTCATGGGTCGATTAGCGGCGCTAAAAGGACGAGTGTGCGGGGACGATAAACAGAGACTTGGCGTTAGCGCGCGAGAGCTGTGTCCCCCCTCCTTCCTCTCGCCCTCTTCGTCGCGGCGGAGGAGCTTTTGGAATTTCCGGTCGGGAGCGACTGATCGAACGAAATACGAGAAACCCGTGGCTGGTATAAAAAAAAAAAAATACCGCGATAATACCAGCAATTATAAGAGGAAGGATAAGCGCCGACGCGCGCCCCGCGGCCGAGGTTGCAGTAAGCTTGGTAGGTTTGTTAATTATAAAAAAGGCGGCGCGAGGCTGCAGTGTGACCCTCGGGCTGCACGAAAGTGCGCGTCAGCTCGGCTCGGGTTTATTAATTAGGGAAGAAGAGAAGAGGTAGCATCGCGGGGTGAAATGCAAGCGGCGGTTACGCGGTTGCTTACCGCTCGGCGCGTTTGCAGTAATCGTAGTTGGTCCGGCATATTTATTAATCGAGGAGAACGAGAGAAGCAAAGAAGGTCAAAGGGGAGTCGTAAAGACGAGAGAGAGAGAGAGAGAGAGAGAGAGAGAGAGAGAGAGAGAGAGAGAGAGAGAGAGAGAGAGGGAGAGAGAGAAGAAAGAAGGCGCAAAAGGAGAGAAGGAGCAAGAGCGAGCGATTATTTAGCTAAACTATGTTGCGCCGTTGCTCGAGAGCATTGTTGCGCTCGAAGAGGGAAGTCTGCGTTTTTCTTTTTTAAATATACAAAATAAAGCGCATAATACAGACCCGCGGAGTAAAGTACCCACGCAAACTGACGTAGGAACATATTAATGTCAATACGGAGAAACAGCGAGAAGGGTAAAGAAAAAGAAGGAGAGAGAGAGAGAGAGAGAGAGAGAGGGGGGGGGGGAAAGAGAGAGAGAAAGAGAGAGAGAGAGAGAGAGCCGATGGAAGAGAAGGAGAACTAAAGCAAAGTTGCACTTAGCAACACTGCGTTCGGCAGACCTCACGACAACGACGACGACGACGACGACGGCGACGGCGGCATAGTTAACGTAAGCACACGATCAGGGTCAGGCGACACACTATCTGATTACGGCAAGTTCGTTAATTGGCAAATTGCAAGCGTGAGTCATGCTCGCGTCGGGTCGGGCCGGGCCGGGCCGGGTGGTAGGTAGGTAGGTAGGTAGGTTCGTCGGGTGAGTCACGTGAAATTCTGCGCTCCCTTTATGGCTCGCACGCGAGCGCAACGGTTACGTTGCGCTCGCATGCGGGTGCAGTATGCGTTCGTATGTGCTGCGACAGCCCCGACACAACAAACGTCACGATGCAACAACGCGTTGGTCGAGTGCATCTCGTCTCGGCCGATTTTCGCGAGAGGCAGCGCGCGTTTCCAAGTTCCCTCGGTCTCTCTCTCTCTCTCTCTCTCTCTCTCTCTCTCTCTCTGGCTCGGCGGCTCGCTGTATCGAATTACGCACTTGCGCGCGACACAGGTGGATGAAATCCGCGGACATTGTGTTTCCGCGTTCGCGATCCCTTGACTTCCCGCGCGCGAAAGGGATATTCCGACGACGACGACGACGACGACGACGCGCGGCGCTTCAGCTGGCACCTTCCATCAACGTTTGAACGCGTTCCAAATAGAGTTGTACCCGTTGACTGATCTCTCGACGAAACGAAACGGACCCTCACCACCCCTCATCAGGCGTCGTCGACGCGACGACGCGGGGTCTTCGCGTTCTCGTCGATCGGCCATTAACGCGAATACAATTCGCGCGGCAAGTGTATCGGCGATTCCGCGAACGATATTCCTCTCCTCTCGCGACGTCCTCGACGCAATTCACACGATGAATCTTATGGCGCGGCGAGAGAGCGGACTTTGCGAGCGATTCGCTGCACCCTTTCACTCGCGCGCTGACCCTCCTCTATCGCTGCCCTCGGATAATCGATAATGCGAAAATGGTAAATGAGTCGCGATTTCGCGATTAATATTCAGCAATCTCAATAAAAATGGAAAGAGGAGGAAACGGAGCAACGTTGTCAAAGGACAACGGTCAACTACGGTATTAATTTGGCCTGGAACGGCGGCGCGATTACAGAAAACGAGACCGTTTTACCGTGGGCGTGGCGCGCGCGTTGCAGCGTGGCTGCGTAAATATAAGAGGGTGGATGAGGGAACGATGACGGAATGAGGCAATCAACGTAAGTCTCCGCTATTTTCTGCCGCTTACCGCTCGCCAGGAGCACGTAAGTAAAAAGTCATTTTCCTTAGCGGAAGACACACCCCGGAAGGTCCGACGCGAATCTCCACGCGGAGAGGGCACCATTTTGTGCCGGGCCGTGAGAGAAATAAATTGCCGCCGGGCAAATCGTATTTTATTTCGCGCTGGTAAACACGGGGAAGTGAGTTTACGCCTGACAGGACAAACAGCCGCGTGTAACGATATTAATCCAAATGAACGTTTACTTGTCAGCATATTTCTCTCTCCTCCTCGCTACGACGACGGGGTTATTTTTTGGGACGCGCGCCGCGCCGCGCCGCGCCGCGCCGCGACGCGAAACTAAACGTCGAGTGCGCTTAAATCCGTCGAAACGACGAGGATCGATTCCTCCTCCCTCCTGCCCGCGGCCCCTGTCCCCTTCTCTTTCTCTCTCTTTCTTTTTCAATTTCCCTTCATCTCCCTCGCAACAACGCCCGTAAAACAACGGCAATAAAATCGACACGCTCGGAAGTACGTAAAATGATGAGACGCGGAGCATGTTGTCCGAGCTAATTCGCGAGCGTGCAGAGGGGCCGCTTTCGCGAATTATTACGGTGGGGTCGCTGCCGCGATGATTGGCGACCTGTATTCGGAGCCTATAAATTAAGTATGTCATCCCAGTCTCCTTCCGCGATAATTAGCACGTTGTACGAGTTAGCAAACCCCCGACACGCTCAAATTAGACCCGTGTTTATACAGAGTGGCGACGCCTGTGAGCGAGCGAGCGAGCGAGCGAGCGTCGCCAATCAGAAGGTACATCTGATTAGAGACCCGGCGTAGCTCATTAATTAGCATAGCGCCAGCCCGGGAAACTGATCTTGTACGGCGATCTTGCGCGTGCTGAAAACCTAACGCCGTCGGATATTAGAAGCATAATTATCCCCACGGTGGGATTTATCTTTCGGCGGGTCGCGCTTAAACGCGATAAGTCAGCGCCGGCTGTATCTTCACGGCGGAAAGAAACTCTCTCTCTCTCTCTCTCTCTCTCTCACATTTTCTGGCGAGCGCGCGTCGTAAAAAGGAAGGAAGAAACTTGCCATTTACGGCGTGTTCATAATTGGGAATATAATAATGCGCTATGTTTTTTGCCGGCGCAACCGTCCGCGCGCGCTGTCGCGGAAAATATTTTCAGGTAAAGCGCCGAAAAAAGGTCGAAACGCGCCCCGGCAAACGGATAAAAACGCGCGCGGCGGACTCTCGTCCGCTTTCGTGCAACGCATTTGTTATTTTAATAACCCTCCCGTGCTCCCCGCTCCGCCCCGCCCCGCCCCTTCGCGGCCGGCCCCTCGCTCTCGCCCCTGGCCGTCGCACTCTTCCGTGCGCGTTCTTATTTATCATACTTTTTTATTTTAATAACTGCACCCTCTCCCCTATGCTGCGCTCTCTCGCACTCACGGCCACGGCTCGCAAACGAGCCAACTGCCGGCAGTAAATAGTCGGAAAAATGAGAGTCGTCGAGTTTCTGGTATATCGCGCAGTTAGGTGCCAGCCGGGGAACACCGCGAATTGTCGTAAATATTAATAATTCGGGAGTCGTCGACGGAGAGGCGGACGGCGCGTCGGCGGTTCTCCCGTAATTAGTGCTCCCTTCTTTTCGACGAGTCGGAAGGTTGGTAAGCTAGGTAGGTGGGTGGGTAGGTAGGTAGGTAGGTAGGTAGGTAGGAAAATGTTTATGCCCGCTGTAAAGCGACCGCCGACGAAGAAATTACGCCGGGAACGTCCGCACTAGAGAGCCGCTCTAGTCGCCTGATTAATCGCGCGTCGGCTTCTTCAGCGGAGGAAGCGCGGACGAAGACGGAGAAGTCGCGCGCGAACGGAGAAAAGCACAAGAACGCTCTCTTGATTAGAACATTATGCGGTAATTTCCCGTTGCGCGGATAATAGCTTCGTTAGGCGACACGTCGCGTCGCACCGGGCGTGCGATTACGACGACGATGACGCGGTGCGCGCGCACGATAACCGCGACCTATGACCTCGATAATTTCCGAAATTAAGTGACGAGGCGGTCGACTTTTGACTAGTCAAACTGTGCGTCGACGGGCAATTCATTGGAATACATCGGTCCGTAAACGAACTCGCGACAAGATTCGCGTCTGGTTCGCGCGTCGAGAGCTCGGGCAACATTTTCGTTCGGCCGACGTTTCGGGCTCAGAGGAAGCAGCGGAAGAGAGATGGAGGAGAGGAGGAGGAGGAGGAGGAGGAGGAGGAGGAGGAGGAGGAGGAGGCAGTGCGTGAAAGAGAGGAGAAATTTCGTAGCAAAGACATTCGCAACAATTAGAACGTCGTACCTCGCAAAGTTCCCCTTTAATCGCGCTGCTCGCTTCATAGAGCATACAACGGTCAAAACTTACTGCGGAAAATGCAACGCGAAAGGAGATTCAAATAAGGAAAGGCAGGAGTTAAAGGAAGCGACGCGCTGCGCGCCAAAGGAACCGTGAGCAGAGGCAAGCGGGACGATGAGAGAGAGAGAGAGAGAGAGAGGGAGGGAGGAGGGTGGAGAGTTGCCGCTGCAGCGGAGCGCGAACTGTTTACGGAAATTAGCAATTCTAATATTTAGGCAAAACGAGACAAATTTATTAATTAAGTCTCAAGTTTGGTCGCGCGCTGCGAGATACTTTTCGTCCGAGTCGCGTTCGCGGAAACGAACGACCGGGGACGGTAATGGAAAACGAGAACGCGTGGACGCGGCAAAGAGGAGAGGAAAAAAACGAGATGAGGGACATAGAAGAGAGAGAAAGAGAGAAGAAGACGGGGGAAGTAGAGGGAGAAAGGATGGACGAGGGAGGAGGAGGAGGAGGAGGAGGAGGAGGAAGAGGAGGAGAAGAACGAAAAGGCGGAAAACGTCGGACACGAGTCGGAGAACGACGGAAGAGAGAACGCCGGCGAGGAGACAAGGACGAGAGTGCGTCCTCGGTCGTCGTGCGTCGCTCAGCGGGAAACTTTTAATTCCGTAACTCCCGGATTAAATTATCACGCCGAGACGATTGTCCCAGGAAAGATTAAGAAAGGAGCTCCGCTCGAGGCTCACCGGCGGGCGCCGCGGCGGCGGCGGCGTTCCTCTCCTTCGCGCAGGACCACGCGCACAATCGTCCTGCGGAGTAGAGAAGAGGAGAGAGGAGAGGAGAGGAGAGGAGAGGAGGAAGTTGGAATACAGCGGAAGAGACGAGAGAATAGGGGGAGAGGTGGGAGGGCGAGAAGGACAACGAGACGAAATCCCTTTTTCGTCTGCTGAAACCGGTTGTTGCGCTCGGTTTAACTCGACTGCGACTCGTGGAGCAGGAGGAAGGGGGAAGGAGGGGGAGGGGGGGCGGCGGAGAAGGGACAAGAAATAAGGAGATACGAAGGGGGGCGAGAAACTGGAGGAGTAATTCTGCGGAGGAAGGCGAAGATGCGACATTCGCGCAAGAAAAAAACGCACACATCGGGAGAAAGAGAGGAACGGAAAATTCACGATAGCAAGGAAAGAAGCGAATGCAGGATTCATTACGTAGCGAAGGGAAACAGCACGAGAGAGGGAGAAGGAAGAGAGAGAGAGAAACGAGGGAGCACGGAGAGGACGGAGAGAAAATGCGAGGTAGAGGAAAAAAGACGCAGCGTAAAGGGGAGCGCGCGGGATTCGCGGAAAGTCAGTTTTAAGTAGAGACCCTTTGCGAGAGGGTACTTCGACGCAGGGACGAGACCGGAATACACGCGTCCGGCCAACGAAGCACGTCGAGCGTGAAGAAGAAAAACGGATGAAAGGTGAAGAGCGAGGGAAGCAAATGAGCGAGCGTGCAGTTGACTCGACGAAAAGGCGGGCGGGAGGACGATGACGGATAATTGACCGCCGTAACGACAGAGAGTCGTCCGCGACCGCGGGGATGCTTCGTTTCGATTAAAACCCACGCGTCTCGCATCCATCTCCCCTGCGCGCGAGCGCGCCGTGTAACTCTGTCCATGTACATCGATATCAATTCGAAAGTCCATTCCGTCGCGTTATGATCGATGGTCTCGCAGCGCGAGATGGAAACTGCCGCGCTGCCAGTGGTAATGGCAGCGACGGCGGTAGCGGCGGTAGTTCGCAGTTTAATACGAAATTAGACGCGAAAGGAAACGTAGAATCGCACGGCCGCAGGCGAGGACGGAGTCTGGCCTTCTTCCTCCTCCTCCTCCTCAGTCGTCTTCTTCGCTTTGACGACAGCGAAGGAGGACAAGGAGACACAAAGTTAGGGATCTCCTCGAGTCCCGGGACGAGGTTTGAGTTTTGATTAACTCGAAGGTCGGTTTGAATTCGAGATCGAGCTGCGCCGCGCCGCGCCGCGTCGCGTGGAAGAGAGGCGGACTTATCACGTTTCCATCGTCTGTTTGATTTACCTGGCGTAACGCGGCAGCTCGGTTACGTGTTTGCACAGATTCTCGCCGCCCGTTTCCAAGAGCACACTCGAACTTAATATTATTATTAGCCGTGCGCCCGCGCCCACGCCCGCGCCCGCGCCCGCGCCCGCGCCCGCGCCCGCGGGACCGTCTCTATATCGCGAGGTGAGACGAGATGGAGATTGGACGCTGGCGCGGAATACGCGCCAGCGTCAAACGGTTCTCTCCTTTCTCCGAGCGGAAACCAATTGCTGGCTCCAAGTCGCGTTTACTTAGGAAGGTATTAATCAGACGCGCGGAACAACTGTCGCAGTCGATGCTCCTTTCGTCGCGAACGCAAACGACCGATGCGTGTGCGTCGAAGCGTGTGAGGGATCTGCCGGGCAGAGGAGAGACAGTTTGTTTTCTCTTTTCCTGTTTCCTCCTTACGGAAGCGAAGGGGGTGCGCATCGGCGTCGGTCCGCCGGAGGCCAAATGCAACAATTTCCCCTCCCCCGAGAAACCTTGATTTTACACATACACACACACACACATATCCTACCTGTCGGGTCGAGCGTTATCGTGAGAAAAATTTTAATCTCTCCGTCGACGTGCGTAGCAAAGAGGTATGCTTGCGATTTGTCGCCAGACGACAATTAATCCCGTCGTCTCGGATCGATCGATCGGCGAGCTCGATTCTCCCGAGACGTTGGTAAACAGGTCGACAGACACACTCGGCCCGTCAAATTCAAAGGCGCGTTAGCGGAAGTGCAAGTCAACTCTGCCGCAGACAGCTGAAAAATCGAAGCGCGCGCGCGTATGGTAATAAGCGCGTGAAACTCGCCGGAAAGTTTACGAGCGTGCGTAAAGTGACAGACGTCGTCTTCTCGGATATGGAGCCGCGAGAGTACAGAACAGGGCGGTAAAAATCGCACCTGTGTCACACGCAGTGTGTCATTTTCCTGTGATTATCCCGCGAGAAGAATCCGTGTTTCAGTCTCAAGCCGAGAAATGTCACACTCACTGAGAAATTGAGCGCAACATTTTACGAAACATTGCGCAACGTTGTACAACGCGCTTCTTCCTAGTTCTATCTATCCACTTTGTGCTCCTATTTATTTTCCGCTCTTATTTCCCGTCCGTCTCGTTCGATCTTTCGGCAGACTCGCGCGCGGAAGATTTGCGGAATATTGCGGGAAAATTACGCGGGTACAAATTCCCGAATAATTCGCTCTCATTAAAACACAGAGAGCGGGTCGTCATTTGTCCGGCGTGATAAACATTCCTCGGAGGAGTTGCAAATTCTCGCGTATTCTCCCTGCGGATACAGACAATTGTATTATGGCGACGCGACGCGGTCGAAATAACGCCGGTCGGCGTTACATATCCTCGACGGCGCCAGAGAATACGTATCTCCGTTGCGTTACCTCTCGCGGTGCGCGTATTCGACGCTGCGACGTTTGGCTGTCGCGGCGGTAAAAGAGGTGTATCGGCCTTAAAGTCTCCGAGGAGCGACTTTGGAAAACGCGCGCGACGTCCCTGCGGCCGCAGCATTCGGAATCTGCCGAATGCTCGACCGAGTGAAATTTTCGGTCCGTCCGCGGTATGTCTGAGCAGCGCGATACGACGTGACGCGAGAAAATGGCGTGGCACGAATTTGCGCGCGCGTCCAAACGTTCGCTTCAAACCGAGCCGAGTGTTATCCTTTCCACATCCTTAACAGCCCGAAGCCAGCCGATCCTCGTCGCTGACGCTCGCGTTGCACGCGACCTTTGTGTCGCGCTGACAGGCAGACACACAGGCGATCCAGTGCGGTAACGCGGCTCTAATTACCTCGTGTTGCGCGAGAGATGATTACGTCGGCGAGCGGTTTGAGCAGATGGGCCAGTAAATCCACCGCGAGTTTTTACAAATTTTCACGCGAAGCCGAGTGAAGGAGTCGAATTCGTGAAAACGACCGGCGTGATAAACTTCCGTTCGTTCGCTCGCTCATTTGTCGGTAAATTGGCGACACGGTTCTCCCCACTCGGCGACATTTATGTGTCGCTGACCGGAACTTTGAGACCGGGAGTGGCCGGGGAAACAAGCGGCGTCTGGGGGGAGGCAAACTCCCTCCCGAAGAATCCGCGACTCGAGGCGCGACCCGGAGGAATCGAATCGTATCTGCGCGAGGGAACTGGCCGAGGAGAGAGAGAGCGAGAGAGAGAGAGAGAGAGAGAGAGAGAGGCAGGCGACTGGATTCGCGAAACGTCGCAAGATATTGTTTACTCGCAATGCCGCGGGGAACGCTTGCTGCGGCGCTACGTCGACGTGGCGGTGGCGGCGATGGCGGCGATGGCGAGAGGGTGACGCGAATCGAATCTCACCCCGATCATAGAGTCTTTGAGTGTACTTCCGCGCGACTTGGCACACGGAATTGTTTCGATATCGGGCTCTCGCGAGAGAAACGACTGCAACGCTGCGGCAATTCGTAATCCCTCGCAAGCCGCGCAAGAAGGTGCGTAGCGCGCTCTCGTGCCCGTTACACAGCCGAACAAGAACATACCTATCGAAGGTAGATAGCGAAAGAGAAGAGTCGAAGAGAACGCAACGAGGCGGACAGAAGGCACGGAGGGTTAGGACCGCGCCGTCGCCCGCATACCAGGGGGAAGTCTATCCCCGAAGACAGAGAGAGAGAGAGAGAGAGAGAGAGAGAGAAACTCGATGCATCTGAAACAGGGATTTCGTGGAAATCCTCGGACACGCTCGACTGAGCAAAATATCCTTCTCCGTTGCTATTCTCAGAGTTTCGAGGTCTCGAGTCGGAACACGGCGTTCCGTAGAACCGGAAGAGAAGAAGAAGGAAGCGGAGGTGGCGGCCCGCCGGAGGATCCAGTTGGAAGGAAAACTGAGGGGCATCGAGAATCGAGAAAAAAACGAGGCGGGAGCAGAGAGCAGAGAGAGAGAGAGAGAGAGAGAGAGAGCAGGGAAAGGTCCTGCATTGCGACAACTAATGAACCATCTTGGAACGGACCCCCCGAAGTCCCGTGGGACGTGACGGCGCAATGCAGTCACCGGCAAGGCAACGACAACGGCGATGGCGGCGGCGACGGCGACGTCGTCGACACCGGTAGACTACGGTGACTTTTTGCTCTCATCATCCAGCGCCACCCTACCAATTTCTCTTCGCCGTTGCTATCTCCGGCGGATCCTTCTCTCCACTCGGTGGACTCGTTCCGCAAGCTCGCCTTATTCCCTTAAAACGTCCACGTTCTCCCCATCGGATTCTTATTTGAATTCCCTTCCTGGTCGGCGGATCGCCCGTCGGAGGCCCTCCCTCTCCCCGCAACATTTCCTTCTTTCTGATCTCAAGTTTGACCGGAGAAGAGGCAGGAGGAGAGGGTGGAGTCGGGTTTGGCCGACGAGGTGAAACAAATTTACGGATGAAGTAACGAGGACGAGTGGGAAGGCGGAGCGCGCGGTCCTTTACTTAGGGCGAAGTTACTCGCTGAAGGAATGGTTAAGTCGTCAATTATCCGCGCACCTTGTAATCACGTAAATCTCGCTGTTGGCTCGGACGGAGTTTACATTGGTAAAGAGTTCGTCTCGGATATGGTGAAACTAAAATGGAAACTGTTCGGCGCGCTGCAGAGACGGAATATCTCCCGGCCCGGCGGAGTCTCCTCTCGTCTCCTGCTTGTCTGTCTGTCTGTCTGTCTCTCTCTCTCTCTCTCTCTCTCTCTCTCTCTCTCTCTCTCTCTCTCTCTCTCTCTCTCTCTCTCTGCCCTCTCGCAGCGATCACAAATCCCACGGAATTTCGTGGACTTTTAATCAAAGTTGCTGGAAATCGCGAAAACTTCAGCAGCATCTAATCCCTCCTTCTCCTCTCCTCTCGTTTGTCGCCGCTGTTTCTCCAATTATTTACAAAGGAGAGTTCCATGAGAGGGATTTAATAAGCGGCCCGTACTCGGGGAGTCACACGCATTTCAAATCACGTTCGAACTTCCGTCCGACTGCACGAGCATGACAGTCAAGCACGCGACAGACCCTTGTTCCGCCGTACACGGAAGTCGGCGGAAAAAAGGACGCGAAACAAGATGGCGAAACAAACGGCGGGGAGATCCGACAAGAGTGAGCGAGCGACCCCCCGCGACCCTCCTCCTAAACCTCTACCTACCTACCCAACCTTCGACTCTTCACTCACTTGGCTCTTCACGAGAGGCTTTTCACGAGAGGCTAATCGCGTTAAAGCGAACGTGCCCGAAACTAAACTCGATCCAGCTGATCCCTCGCAATTAGAATTCCGCTTTACGCGAAAGCCCCCGGCCTCGTCTCTCGCCGTGTTTCTCGCCACGCTCGCGCGTTCCCTTGAGCAGCTCGACCGCTTCCCTCCGCGTCCCCCGTCCGTGGGATCCGGTTTTCTTCGGTATTTACTTAACTTCGCGAACCGCTGGTGGTGGCTTCGTGTTGCACAGTCCGAGCGCCAACAAAATTCTAGATGAAGAGATTCCTCGACGCAAAAAGTCGCGTCTCGCCGTCTCCCTGCCGCTGTGTTGCCGACGCCGACGCCGACGCCGACGCCGACGCCGACGCCGACGTCGACGTCGCGTTCTCTCTACCTCGCGACGAAGCGGTAATTACGTTAAATGGGAACGGGATTCCAGCGAACCGACTGCGGAGGGACGAGCTTTTTCCCTCCGTTACTCCGCGTCAGCGTCCTAATTTCCACGCGTTGTCTATACACGACGGATGAACCTGCCTCTCCTCCTCCTCCTCTTCCCTCTTTCGGCGCGGGCGGAGACGCGCTCTCTTTATTCAAATCGCGATGCACCGCGCAACTTTCCGGCTGCGATTTCCGATCCGTGTTTCCAACGTCCGCGAAGAGACTCGGTCGAATTGACGATATCGGGGAGACGATTCGTAGGGCGGAAGCCTCGCGGAATTTCGCCGCTTCCCGCCGGCTTCTCTCGACTCCGTAAAACGAGAAAAGGCAAGAATGCAGCGAGCAGCGCGACGGTCGCCACCGGCATTTTTCAAACCTCCTCCCCGTGTCCGTCCCACCTCGCCGCTTCGCAATCTCCACTTTCGCGGCTCTATCAACATCGACCATTCCGAGAGCCGGCGTTTTTCCAGTCTTCATCAAGTCGACTCTTTCTCTCGCTTTCCCTCTCTCTCTCTCTCTCTCTCTCTCTCTCTCTCTCCCGACGGTCCCTTATTTAAATTTAATTACCATCCCAGCGAGACGCGCGCGCGCGCGCCTAGGTGGTAAAAATCCCCGCGAGAACAAAGAAACGGCGACGCACACGAAGAATCTTTCGTGGATCTCTCCGCTCTCCGCCCAAGCTCACCCTGCTGCTGTCTTGCAGGCAACCGGTACGGCACGAGGCGGTAATTGCGTTAAAGTGGACGTGGGTTACGCGAAGGCCGCCCCTTCCGCACGCGGAATAATAAATTCCCGGCGGCGCGCTGTAACGAAAGTTAGGGCCCGCCGCCTTGTTTCCCGGTCCGTTAGCGGCCGAGTGGATCCTCCATCCTCTCGCTTGTACCTCCACCGGAGCTTCCGCCATCTTCGTCGTTTTGCTCTTTTTCTTACCACCCGCGCCCCCCCTCTCTCTCTCTCTCTCTCTTGCCCGAAAATCCTCGAATCGATTCGAGCGCAATAATTCACCGACGACCCCAACGGCGGCGGCGGCGGCGGCGGCGGCAACGGCTGCGGCCCTCATCCGCGTCGATTATCGCGCACTTCTTCTTGTTCCATCTTCCGGCGGCCGGTACGAGTGAAGTTTCTGAAACGCTATTACCCCTCTTTCCTTCCTGTCTCTGCGAGGATCCGGGGAAATTTATAAGCCGACTTGCTTTCAGACATTCAAACGCGCGACGTCTGTCGAACGTCGGGAACGCCGAGAGTACGAGAGTCCAAGTTCCTCAAGGTCGTATATCCGATTACGACACGGCGCGCAGCGCATCGCGTTATATCCGCGTGATATCGGCGGCGTTGTTCGATCTCGACCGCAGTTAAGACTATCGCGTAACACCTCGAATTCCCACGGCAACAATCCCCGCCGTCGGGACGGCGAATTTACAGAAATTTAGCGGAATATTGTTTGACTGTGGGGATTCGCGCTCCAACGAGCAACGGCCATAGCCGTTTACCAGGTCCGACAATCTTGCGGTTCTCCGTTCTCCGTTCTCTCTCTCTCTCTCTCTCTCTCTCTCTCTCTCTCTCTCTCTCTCTCTCTCTCTCTCTCTCTCTCTCTCTCTCTCGAGCTGCGTGGCGAATTAACGTGGGTAATGGGAGGGAATCGAGCGTATCGTATTTTCGAGGATCGCCCACCGGCGAAGTAACGAAGTGCCAGGAATTTGAGGAACAGAATAGTGTCTGGAGGGAAGGGAGCGGAAGAAAGGTTAAAGGGGGAAAGAGAGAGAGAGAGAGAGAGATAGAAGAGGAAAGAGAGAGATGGAGGGCGACGGGGTGGTAAACGCGAATGCGAGTGGAAGAGCGCGAAAACGGGAGACGCCCGAAGAATGCACTTTGCGCGCGGCAGAAAAGGACAATATCGAGACAAGGTAGAACGGATCACGTATCGGATACCGAGCGTACATACCGAAAAGGAAAACGGAAAATGTCACGTAGCGGGCTGCGACGGGCGGCGGCGGCGGCGGCGGCGGCGGCGGCAGCGGCGACGGTGGTGGATCGCGCGCACGACAGCGACGGGGCGACGGCGTCGGCGACGGCGACGGCGGCGACGAACGCGAGAAAAAGGGAGCCGAGGAAAATAAGAGAGCGCGCGTTTACGTGCGTGGAAAACCTGGAGAGATATCGGGGAGGCCGCCGCGGCCGCTGCGAGGTAGTGTAGGGAGGACACCGGGGAACAAATACAATAAAGGAAGCGGCGGCGCGAACGACGTGGAATGGACAAAGAGCGGCGTAAGCGTCGAACGAGAGAAGGAAAAATGAGGGGGGACGGTGAGAATAAAAGAGAACGAAGATTCCGTCGCGCATAGCGGGGCTAGGAGAAACGAGAAGACGGGGGCAGGGGAAAGAGAGAGAGAGAGAGAGAGAGAGAGAGAGAGAGAGAGAGAGAGAGAAAGAAAAGTCGCCGGGCGGCTATGTACGAGGGCAAAAGTGGCGTCAAGTAGAATGAAAAAGGAAACACAAAGAGAAAGAGAGAGAGAGAGAGAGAGACAGAGAGAGAGAGATTGAAAAACGGGCAAACAGAGAGAGAGAGAGAGAGAGTGTATGTGTGTGTAGGTGGATGGGTGGGTAGGTAGGTAGGTGGGTGGATGTGTACGGGAAACGAGCGCGGACGAGGCAAAACGAAGAGCTCGAGTCTACGCGGGGAAAATGCGTTCGCTCATGAAACGGAAGCGAAAAGGAGCAAAAGGCGGAGGAAAAGGGACTGGGCACGAAGAGTAGGAGAGAGAGGGAGAGGGAGAGGGAGAGAGAGAGAGAAGCGTAATAAGAAAGCCCGTGTGAGATAGAATCCGCGCGCGCAGTGGGCGACGTGAAAAAGAATAAGAGCCGCAGGATGACGGGCTACGTGCGCAAATATGGGGAAAGGGGACGTTATCGAACAGGATTCGTTCGGGAAAATAAAGAATCGAAAGACCGTGGACGAAAGAGAAGGAGAGAGAGACTGAAAGAGGGGAGGAAGGAGGGAAGCGAGAGAGAGAGAGAGAGAGGGAGGAAATGCAAGGGCATTTTTTCGCAAAACGAGCTTATCACAAGGACGATTCGCGTTGAAACGCGAGTCCCATATGTAACGGTCTCTTGTAATAAGGATTATCAATTGAGAGAAATGGTCGGATGCGATGACATACGCGCGCATACATGCGCGAGCGCAAAGCGTTCCGTGACACGGCGATGTAAATACTCTCGCGCGTATATTCGCCACGCTCGCGAGGCGACGCGAGCGAAAAAAGGCGAGTCGTCGGTAATAATCCCCGCGGCAGCGCGTTCCGCGCGTTTCAACAGCTTCAAAGTCCACGAGCCGGAGCGCGAGTGACGAAGAATCCCGGCGGTCCCCGCGCGACGTTATAAATCGCATGAACATATGAAAATTCAATAGCTACGGCGGAGGATTTGGCAAATGGCAAAAGGACAACGAGCGCGCGCGCGAGAGAGAGAGAGAGAGAGAGCACGCGGAGCGGAGCGGAACGGAACGCACGTTCGGCCGTGCACCGACGGAGATGTCGGAGATGGAGAAGCAGGGGGAAACAGTCTCGAGCGCGCAATACGGAAAATGTATTTTGCGAAAGAGAAGACGGAGAGAACGCGCGCGCGCGCGGCCACTGAGGCGGCTCCATCGCCGTTGCGGCACTGCCGTTGCAGCGGCGCGCTATATGGCGGCCGAGCCGTTTCACGCTACGTTTATCATTTTCTTTTATTTCCAAAGGTATATATATTTTTAGATTTTATCGCGACCCTCTCTCGTGCGCGAGAAAAGGACGGGCAAAGAGAGGAGACGAGGGTGAGAGAGAGAGAGAGAGAGAGAGAGAGAGAGTCGCAGCCGTCCGACTACTAACCGTGCGCCCGACTCGCGAATTCCCTTCGTGTTCGGGGCTTCCTAACGGCGACACGAAAATCCACGCAATTACAGCGTAATAATTGGCAAAAGCGTCGTGGCACGTCGCTGCTGCTGCTGCTGCTGCTCTAACGTTCACCCGATTGAATTTAACTCGCGAGAGGATCAGTAGAGTCGCGCGCGTCGCGAAATATTAATCGCGTTAAAACTAATCGCGTTAAATTCGGCCGGTGCGCGACTTACGCATATCCGCCGACGCGCCGCTATGAGCCGATTCTGCGAAACGTAGTCTACTTTTCTACGTTCGCTCCAAGTAGACACGGCGTTCACGTACAGTGGTGGGTGAGTAATAAAGTAAATTCATTTCCATCTCCGGGCGGGCGGGAGGTAGAGACAACGGTGGCGGTGGCTGTGCGCGTCTAGGAAGCGCGTTGGCCGCGGAAGCCAACCCCTCGCCAGCAGCGCTTTATTATCTCGAAAGCTATTTCGCCGGCTGCCTACTCGCTAATAGGATTGTCACTCGCGTGCCTTTTGCCAGGTTCCGAGGGCGGATAGTTCCAATTCCCGGTATCGCAATCGTCGTCGTCGTCGTCGTCGTCGTCGTCGTCGTCGTCGTCGTCGTCGTCGTCGTCGGTTCAAGATATTCCAGGTCGCGCCGTTAAGTTTGTGCCTCGTTATCCGCTCCGTTCCCTGGGTGTCGCGCACCCCGGCAGCACGGGGACACTTCGGGAGCGGAAGGAGAAAAGGAGGAAATGGACAGTGGAAAAAAAACAGCGCGCGCGTTAGAGAAGGAACAATCCGAAGACGGTAACGATCGCGCGAATTATTCTCCCTTCGTCGCCGCGGTCGCCCCGTAAATTAATACCGCGTGGAGAGGAAGAGGGAGGGAAGGAGAGAAAGAGGAAAAGAGACACCCACCACGAACGCGCTGAACCCGAGAGGAAGAGAGAGAGAGAGAGAGAGAGCACCGAGTCGGAATTCAAAGCACGATTTCTAAACTTTTTTGATGGCTCAATTTCGCGAGGGAGCTCCGCCGCGCCCTCTGACCACGCCCGCCTCCCTTTTGCGACAATTCGCCCTACGACCTCCTCCTCCGCTGTGTCTCTTTCCCTCTCCTTTCCTTTCTCTCAGACTTTCGAAAAGCGAACGGAGGATTCGGGTTAATGTCGTCGGACTAAAGAAGGAGCGAAAGAAAAAGAGAAAAAAAGCAGCAAGAAACTTGCCGGCCAATTCGCGGACGTGCCGCAAAGTCTAATATGTTTCGTATATCCCACTTGGCCGTTTCTCTTGTTCTCTCTCCTGCTGCCCGCGCCACGAAAATAGAACAAAAGGCGAAGAGACGGCCCGGCTTGGCGCGGGGGTGGAAAGTCGGGAGAGCGAGAGAGCGAGAGAGAGAGAGAGAGGAGAGAGTTTGAGCTGCTGTGCCGGCATGTCTCGGCATAGTACTCGAACCCGATCCCACTTTCATAAGTTCCCCCAAGTTTTGCGGTAGCTAGTGTCTAATAGCCAGCTTTTCTCTCCCGTGCGCTCTCTCTCTCTCTCTCTCTCTCTCTCTCTCTCTCTCGTTTCCTCTCTTCCTCTCCCATCCGGCTCGTGTCTCTTTTTTTTGGTTTGCCTCTCTCGTGTTAGCCCGCCAACACCTCACACCTTTCGCCCTCTCTCTCTCTCTCTCTCTCTCTCTCTCTCGCTCTCTCTCTCTCTCTCTCTTTCTCTCTTTCTCGCATTTTCAGCTTTTTTCCCGCGCTCGAGACAATTAACCCGACAGAATTCATAGACACCGAAACACCGGGTAGACATTAAGCAAGAAAAAAGTAAGAAAAAAAAGATATCCACTTCCCTGCCTCGAAATTGACTTGTTACAGCGTGAGACACGCGCGACGCGAGAGCGACGTATAGCATTTCACAGGAGCGCGACGTAATAAAATAATAAACGGGATGAATCAATCCGTTCGGCCGAGCGACGAGAGGCGAGACTCGTCGAGCTGTACATAACATACGAGTGACAAGAGAATATCGACATTCTACGTATAATTAGCATTACACGCGCGACTAAAGTCGCCCGGTGGCCGGCGAGATGAAGAGCAACCTCCGGAATAACACGTTCTATTTCAATTAGATAGAATCCACGTAGAGAGAGAGAGAGAGAGAGAGAGAGAGAGAGACGCGCGACTCTCCGATGCGGATTCTGACATTTTCTCTTCGTAATGCAGAAAAATAAGCGGGTCAGTCGGTCAGCGGCGCGAACCCGTGCGCGTCGCGACTCGTCCCTTTTGCCGCGGTTATTCATTCATGGGAGCGTTCATACGGCAAATATATGACTTCGTCAAAGATTTCCACGGTGAGCGTAACTCGGGGAAGTTTCATCAAACTTCAAACGACATTTGCGTTTACAAGCGTGGTCGCGGAACGAGCGCGAGCGCGCGCGCAGGTGTCCTGGCCGCGAAACTGTGTCGACGCGCGCGCGGACGCGTTTATCTTCGTCGCCACTGCTGACGCAGCATCATCAATGTATCATTTTAACATCGTAAAATTTCGAATCACGTGTAGTTGTTACCCGGCCCGCCTCGCGGCCATAATTCACCAACTACTATCCCCCGTAATAATTCACGATCGCGCGGAGTCGCGCCCGCGAACGCGAACGCGAACGCGCTCGCGCCCAGCTGCCGCAACTTCATCTGAAATTCTACGTACCGTTCTTCCCCGTTTTACTTCTTGTTCCACTACTTTTCGTTCTTCCGCCGCCCCCGCTCCACCGCCAACCTGTCTCTTTTTGCCTTCCTTATCTGCCGACGCGATATCACCCTCGCGAAACTCGGAAGTGAAGAGATAGGGAAGAAAGCTCCCCCGAAGCTTCCACTTGACATCGAGTAACTTTTGATAGTTCCGAGAGGTAAGACGGCGGCGCGAAAGGGAGGGGGAAGAAGTCAAGATGGTAGAATTACCTTCGAATACTTCGTGGAGGGAATTTCGAGATTAACCGGGAATGTCGGCTTCGGTAGCGGCTGCCGCCGCGCCGCGTGGCGTCGTCGGTAACGGCGACCGAGGTGCCAAAAAGGAAGATGCATTTAAAAGCTGCGGAGTCGGGGGTAGTTTTTTAACGTCACGCAGAGTTTTTTAACGGCCGCCGTGAGCGGGCGAACGAATGCGAGCGAGCGCGCAAGAAGCCATCGCGGAGATCTGCGGAGGTAAATCACGGATCGCGTTCGGGGGGGCGGGGGGGGGGGGCGGGACCGCGATCGACCGGACGACGTTCGTGATAAATGATGGATCCATCAACGTTATATTGAAATCTCGGACGACGAGACGGTTATCCGCGCTTATCCCCCTGAATGTAGCGTGTCGCGACACCATATGGTACCGAGAAGAGCAATCATTATTGACGAAGACGTCAAGACAGCTCGCGCGCGCGCGGGGCAGGAAACTGATGCAGACGTTCGATGGAAGTGACGGAAGTTTGCGAGACCATTTGCGGAACTCGGAAATAACATTCGCGCGCCAACAATACGCGACGAAGCGAACCGGCTGGCTGAATCGGCCGGTATCAATCATCGTCCCCCTTCGACTCGCGCGCGTAGAGTTAAACGAACGAGCGCGGCGCTCGCGCGATAACACATCTGATTGCTTTTTCTTTTTCTGTCATTGACTAAAAAGAAAAAAAAAAAAAAAAAGTGAATCGAACGACGGGAGAAGCACCGCCGCTGAGAACGACTCGCGCTCGGCCGTTCCTCTTTCGTTCCTCTGTCGCTCATTTACGCGACTTGCGACGTTAATCGCGACAATGAGCTCTCTCAAGTCGCGGCGAATCGCAGGGGTGTGTTGCGGCAAAGTTGTTCGTTAAATCGAACTACCTATACATTGTGCAAACATTGAACAGGGATTGAAACTTCATTATAGTGAAAATTTCGTTTTGTGTGTATTCGATGTAACGGAATTTCACTGCGGTTTGTTCGCTAATCAGGAATCTCAGTGAAGCGCACTCGACAGCGCGCACGCTCGCCGCGGAGAACATCTTTCCTCTTCAAACATTTCCACGGTCCACGAAGGAGGATTCGATGAATCTGCGGCGAAAGTCTACTGCCACCTGAGAGTCGAGTTCTCCTCCCTATCCCGCCTCTCTGCCCCGTCACTCGCTCTCTCTCTCTCTCTCTCTCTCTCGATATCGCGAGATATCGGCCGATATCATCGTTACCTCGGCCCCTTTCGTTAAGTGGCTACTTTATTTTTAAAAAACGAAATCCGCTGATCAACGAATAACACGGCGAAAGCGTCCGCCCGCTCTTCCCCTCGATCTCGATCAACTTTCTATTACGCCCCCGCAATAAATCGTCGAGTCATCTCTCTCGACATACCAAGTCCGCGGAAAAAAGAACGCCGCATTAAGAAGGGGATTATGAAGCCATCGATCGGTAACTAAGGAAGATTAACTAACCCGAACACAGTTTATAAAGCCCCTCTCTTAGCAGCCCCCCCCCTCCCCCCGCTTTGTCGATTTCCCGATGTCATCTATATTCTCCCGGGAACGGGCAAAATCGCTCGTTTGTTCCTTTGCACCAAAGTGTTGTCGTAAAGCACAAAGTGTCACGTTCCGGGTGACGCTTAAAAATTCCCGCGCCTGATCAAACGTAACTTGCACTCGGCGATGAATTTCGGGTGACCTAAAAACTGCCCTTCCCTCGAACAACAAGATCGCCACGCGTGTCACGCGTTTCCGAAAGCGTGTCGCTGCGAACGATGTCCATCCGTTATGGCCTAACGGCCATAAGTACATCATTAACCACCTGCGTTTAATCGGGCGAGAATTTGTTTTCGACTGGCCTAATTACACGCGCCAGCCGGAATATACAGTCAGGGTAAACATATACGTGCGCCGAAATCGACAGCGTCCCAAATTAATCGCTCCTGTGACGCCCCGCCGGAAAATGTTTTTCCGATTCCCGAGCCGCACGCGGCGTGCGGGGCGATATGATAATATCGAGTGCCGCGTATAGCCGACACCGCCGGGGGACGGCGGTATAATAACGCGAGACTGCGAATATATTGGGTGAATGCAAAAGTTCGTGCGGAGTTTCAATAGATGGAGTTATAAGCGTCGTAAAGTGTTGTCATTAATACTTCCATCTACATATTATATAACGTTGGAAAGGTGACGTCTTCAGCTGTTATTAAAAAAAAAATCATTTGTTTTCATACAAACTGCTTCGAGAAATATCACTTTAAAAATGAGTATCGATAAGGTGCATTTACGGCATGTTATGCTTTACGAGTTTCGGAAGGGAATAAACGTTGCCGCAGCCGTAAAAAACATTCAGGATGTTTGTCAGGATGAAGCACCAGCTAAACGAACTGTGGAAAAATGGTTTGCTAAATTTCGGCGCGGAGAATTTAACCTTGAAGACGAGCCACGCTCTGGTCGACCTTCTGACATTGATGACGATGTTTTGCGTAGCTTTAATGCTCAATAATCCGCGAATTTCAACAGAAGAAGTTGCTACAGCACTAAACGTTGACCGATCAACCGCTTTTCGGCGTTTAAAAAAGATGGGATTCGATTTGAAGCTCGATATATGGGTGCCCCATTTGCTGACCGAGAAGAACAAAATCAAGCGAATTTCTGCAGCCGTTTCTTTACTCGGGCGGCTCAATAACGAGTCGTTTTTGGATCGACTAGTGACGGGCGATGAGAAATGGGTCCTCTACAACAATGTTCAGCGCAAACGGACATGGAAACAATCAGGTGAGCATGGTGACGCAATGCCAAAGGCCAGTTTGCACCCGATGAAGGTGATGCTCTCTGTTTGGTGGGATTGCAAGGGCATAATCTATCTCGAGCTTCTCCCCGCTGGCGAAACGATTGATTCGGACAAGTACTGTCGCCAATTAACCAATCTGAATCGAGAAATAAAAGAGAAACGTCCGATTTTGTCAAATCGCAAGGGAGTCGTCTTTCATCACGACAACGCCAGACCACACGTTTCGAAAAAGACGCTGCGCAAACTGAAGAGCCTGAAATGGGATGGGATCTTAACGCATCCACCGTATTCTCCTGATATCGCACCATCTGACTATCACTTGTTCCGGTCATTGCAAAATTATTTAAATGGAAAAAACTTTGACTCTTTGGAGGCCTTAAAAAACGGCGTCTCTTCGTTCTTCGAATCTAAACCGCGCAGTTTTTATGATCGAGGCATCCGTACGCTGCCAGAACGTTGGGAAAAGATTATAGAAAACGATGGAGAATATATCATTGATTGAATAAAGATTTTTGTTTGCCTAATCACTGTGTGACTTTTACTCACAAACTCCGCACGAACTTTTGCACTCACCCAATAATATACGTAGAGACGCGCCCGCGTGCCGTAAAAAAATCCCGAGAGGCCCGGAATCCGCGCGCGCGCGCGCGCGCGCGCCGCAATATAAGAAGTTTCACGTCGGCTCGCACCGCGGTAAGCGACGGAGCGAGCGGGCACGCGTGAAATACGAACGTCATTCGGTTCGTGCATACGTGCGCAATATTGTACGATCGTACCTCGACTCGAGGCCTGAAAGCCCGATAACTCTCCCGTCGCGAGAAGAAAAGCGACAGGTCCGACGATCGAGCATCGAGGAGGGAGGAGAATCTCCGGTCCCTCGTGTTAACAATTGACACGATGAAAGCCGCCGCCTCGTGTGAAATACTCGCGGCTTTTAACGCCGAGTTAGATCCGAGTCTTTCGACTGAACGTCATACGATTCCATCCAACGTTGCGTTTGTAATCGCGACTCGACCAGCAAAGTCCAACTCCAGAGTCTCGAATTCAAGTCTCGATTCGACTTTGAGACGAGTTTCAAGTAACAACTATTATTCGTACAAGCCATAATACCGGCATAACAATATAAAATCTAATCAACTACTAAGTTTAATTAATATTCCTCGCGGATTGATTAATTGATCCGCAAGAGCGGGGAGAGCGCGAAATCTCATTTTATCGTCGCTGCACGATCAACTTCATAATCGGCTGCGAGCGGCGAATTTCACGAGATTCATCGCGTCTTACTCTGCACATGACACGAGGCTTTGAAACGAACACGGCGGACGAACGAGCGTTATATTCCGCGCGTAACGTGTCGTCGCATAAAAAAATGCACGGAACGTGACGGCAGCGTACGGCAGCATAGACACGCACGAGTCGCGTTCCCGGGACCATTCGCGCCGTTTTATTAGATTCGCGTTCGCTCGCACGAGCTCGACGCGAAAAAGGTGGCTCGACGAGGGAGGGGGGGCTGCGAGGGCGCGAACCACCCTCCGGGTCGCGGTTGGCGTTCGGGACGGGACGTGAAACGCGAAACGCGCGAATACGTTTGTTTCGGTTGATTTGTACTCCAGGTATAGCTCTTATTTCGCGCCGCGTATTCCGGCGAGAAGACGGAGACGACGGAGACGACGACGGCGGGCCGCGCGCGCGTCACGTAGCGCTGCAGCCGAAACGTGCTTCAATTTTCGGCGCGGCGCGTCGGACTGAACAATGCGCAGGGACTGCCGCGCCTGCATCTACTCTGCCGCGGAGAAGTTGCCGGGGAAATGTTAACAACCGCCTCTTTCACCAACTTCTCGCCGGAATAAAAGCGCAACCAACGACACGCAGCGACTTCCATCTCAATTCTTAGCTCCCAGCCGCCACCGTCCCCGCCCTCACCGTCATCCCGCACCACCGCCATCGCCCATTCTTCCGTAATATTAACAAGCACTTCTCGCAGGGACAAAGAAGCGAACAGGATGAAAAGCCACTTTTCAAAACGCGATACCGTTATACGCGCGTTAAACGTTGCCTCGTATTTCCCGACAATCGCAGTGTGCGACGCCGCCGTCGCAATTCAACACCACGGACGCGTCGTTCGCGAAACTGAGAAACGGAAGTGTCAATTAAAAATCCAATTTACGACTTTCGTATAATTGATAATTAATAATCAACAAACTACAAACAGGCAAATACGGGGAGGTAAGAATAAAGGACGATCGTTTGCGCTAAAATATCCCGTAATTCAGAGATATGTCAATTAGGAATTGGAGAAGCGTGAATTTTTAACTATTTTGCAAATCCTGCGACAAAAGAGAGAGAGAGAGAGAGAGAGAGAGATGAAAGCGACAATCTCTCTCTCTCTCTCTCTCTCTCGTTTCCTCCTTTTTTTCCTTTTTCTTTTTTCTGAAGCGCAAAGAACGACGCAGAGTATCGGTTTACGAAGATGTATCGTGATAAATATATTCCTAAGCAGTATCCGAGAGAGACTCAAAAGTACAGTCGCGGAGAACTTCCGTGAAATTTTAAACACACACCTTCCATTTTATCCTAAAAAAAGAGTTAAGCTTCTTAAGGCACGAAAGCGCGAAAGAGACTTGGGGAGAGAGAGAGGGACTTGAGTGGCGAGGGAAGACGCGGGTTTCAAAAAGTAATTTCGCAGGTTCGGTTGTGTCACGTGCGTAACATTCCCCGCGGGACAAGCCCAACTTCGGTACATAAAAAACATTTTTCCCGCGACGTGACGTGACGTTACGTGTTATTTGAAGCGGAGAGGAGAGCGAGAGAGAGAGAGAGAGAAAAAATGAGGAAGAGAGAGGGTTTCAAACGTTCGTCTATCAAAGCGGAACGCGTATGCGACGCGGAAAGTCGTACCGCTGGATTTTTCTATAAATGCATCAAATATCCGCAGCGTTATCACCTTTGACCGAACAGAGATAGCTGGTCGAAATGTAATTTGTCACGAGCGAACGTGTGCTATCAGGCGAGATTCTCTCGAAAACACGGAAACCGATGGAGAGTTGATTGTCGATGAATTTGGAAATTTTCTTCGGAACGGCTGTATATAGGATTTATGCGAATGAATCATAGCGCGTATAAAAAAAAAAACCCTCACACACACACACACATACACACACACTCGCAACGAGCCGTTTTGATTTATCGGAGAATCAATGCAATCGATGCGTACACAGCGTTAACGTTAGCGACGATGACGCTAGCTAGCTGCGAACGCAGCGCAAATTTAACTACCGGGCTATCGTCGGCGCGACTATTAAGAACGAAATCACTACTCATTACGTTACAAATAAATCGTCCCTTTCCTCCAGCTCCCTCCTCCTGCCCCGGGCCCGCCGCGCCGCGAGTGTCCCAGCTGAATAATCGGCGTATCCGCTGATTTAGCCATCCATTTTCGAACATTCGGTGCATGGACAGAATAAGAAGCAGAGTGACGTTGCGCGTTCGTTGTAAAAAATATGCCTGCATTGTAAAATACACGCGAGATCGCGTCAAACGCGCGCGTTCGGCGCGTTTGACGCAGCTTGATGTATGCGCGTCGCTCCACCCCGCTACAAGATCGGCTTTAATCGGCAATGTTTTAGCGGCACGATAACCGTAATGGATCGCGCGTCGCGACGCGACGCGACGCGACGCGTCGCGCGAAACGCCATTACACTAATTCCGACACATAATATATACACGCTGCACTTACATGTATAATGTATGTACACGTTAATACACACGCACGCTGCGCGCCGGTGTATCACGCGGCCTCGCGCGGCTCCCCGGCTAAATCAAAAATACAAATTCATCCGGATCGCGGGCGCGCGGGTGACCGTACCAGGTCCATCAGAGCGGAGAGAAAAATATTTCCTATCGGATGTGACGTTGGTCGACGTCGGGGCTACACCCCCGCCCGCTCCTGCCAACCCGCGCGAATCGATATGTTCCAACGCGTCGCTCACACTTTTCATAGAAACAACACGCCCAATTAATCGATTACACGACGGTCGGGCGCATAGCGATAAAAATAGGAGAGGAGTACGCGAGTGATGGACACGGGAGCGTCATATATGATGACACGGGAAGCGGAAAATTTCAATATTGTTAGGCGAGTCGTGGAATCGAAATATACGGCGTCGTGTTTGCCTCGCAATAGTCGAGGCTTCAAATAATATGGGGATATGATATGAGCGGTTATCGAGCTCCTTGGATAATTAAGCGAGCTGTGTACGTGTATGCGTATGGGACGGGAACGACTAGATGCGTAAATTGGCGAACGTGCATTAGCTTCCTAATCGCGCGTGAAAACGATACATCGAAAGTACCGAACGCAGCATCTAAATATTCATATGTCAGCATATATCTCTCACCGCAGCGATGGGGAACGCGCGCGGGGTGAACAGCGCGTGGGGCGAAAAAAAAGTTATGTGTAGCCGACGGAGAACATCACGGCTGGAGGCCGCGCAATAGTTGAAAACCCACCGCCACCGGGGGGGTGAAGCGCGCGCAACGCGTGAAACCCAAGCTATAAAAAATATCGGCGAGATGCACGCGAACGGTAAACAGCAACGCGGTCTCTATAATGTCGAACAAACACGCGTACGTGCGGTAAAACGCGGTTAAATTATGTCGGACGGACGGAGGAGGAGGAGGAGGAGGAGGAAGCGGACGAAGAGAGAGCGGCTGATGGAGGGAAACAGGGCGCGTGAGCGAGAGGGGGAGAAAAGACCATCTCTTCCAGGGGGGATGTTTCTCCGCAGCCCCGACGAAATATTAGCCGTCCACGCGAAATGAACTATTCGTATCGTCTACCCCGGCGATTTTCTCCTCTGCTTCCTCTCGCCTCGTTCTTCGCCTCTTCGCGGCTCGCGCTCGCTTTGCGCGCCAAGTCGTTGCATATTAATCGCGAGAATGCACGCGCACGGTAGTTTGTAAATGAAGTTACCGGCAAACACACACACACACACACACACACACACAACGGACAGCGAAAGTTAACCCTGCGCAACGCGCGTGGGCATGCGTACTCCGAAGAATCGTGATATTTTCGCGGACGAGCAACGCGCTGATGTCGAATAAATGTCGACGGCTGCCAGCGTCGCGAATAAAAACGGATTGTGCCCGGGGAAGAATTTATTAGAGACGGCTATTGCCGAAACGCCGCCGAGTCGCTGAAGGATTTCCGACGTGTAACGTTTTGTCCCTGCTCTGTGCTCCTTTTCACCTATATTTTCTCTATCCGTCTAAATCTCCTCCCTTTTTTCGCCGTTGTCTCGCATCTACCTAGCTAGCTCGATTTATCATCGCTCCGTCGCGGTACCGTCGGACGGAAATAATTGGAAAAGTATCGCAGCGGCGCGTTTTAGCCCTACGTCGCATAATTACTCCACCCTCGAGACACCGGCTCGCTTGCACTTTGTCACGCAATGAGACAAGGAAACGTCTCCGAGGGAGCCCGGCTCTCTCGGCCAAACGATCATCACGAACTGCGCGCGCGCGAGAGAGAGAGAGAGAGAGAGAGAGAGAGAGAGTCTCGCATTTCGCGGAAATGATAAATCGTCGCAATTTCACGGCCTGTCGTCCGTTCAGTCGACGGGACGGTTGGAAACGATCCGCCGCGTCTTCTCCCCGACGCGACCGGTATGCACCGGCTGAGCGGCGACAAAAAGAGCGCGGCCGCCGGCGCCGGGAAGACCCAGCGTTGTTTACGCTTTAAAAGCGACGATTTCGCCGAACACGGTCATCGATATCGTGCGGGGAGGAAGCCACGCCGCCACCACCGCCACGCAACACCAAAAGAGATTCCCTCTAATTGACTTCGAGGGTCCTCGTGCCGTTAACTCGACTGGAATGCACCAGAACGCTACCCCATTAAATTCATCCGCGATGGAAAGACCTACCCGCCACCTCTCTCCACCTCACCCCGTTTCTCTCTCGTTCTCTCTCTCTCTCTCTCTCTCTTTCGTCCTTGCCATCACCGGCCGCGGTTAAAACCGCTCTTGCTGCCTTGCCCCTCCCCCGTGACCACACTTTCTCGCTCCTTTCCCCATTCCTTTCGTTTTTCCGTCTCGTCTCGGCTCTTTCCCACTTTCGTTCTCGCCCATGCCGACGTGGTTCAATATTTGCACACAGATCGATAACAGGGGTGAATGAGGAGGCGAGGGGGAGGGGAAAGGGACTGAGGGAGTAGACAATACTTTTCTCCGGCGGCATATCAGGCTTCGTAGATGGCAAAACGAGGGGTGGTGCGACGAGCCGAGATGAGAGAGCGGCGAAGGGGTTGGGAGCAGGGAGAGGTCGTTCGGGGAGAGACAGGCCGCTGATAGGTTTGCACAATATTGATTCAATAACGGGTGAATTCTTTGCCGCTTTACGGGCAAGCGGCACGCTTGCTCTCGACGATCGGTAGCGAAAGGGGCGGAAAAGGAGAGGGATAAAGGGTGGTAGAATTCGCGGCACTCGAGGTTAAGGTGGAGACGATATGATGGCAGCGGGGCAGAGGATACGCCATCACTTGATGATGATGGTGGTGGTGGTGGTAGCGACGGCGGCGGCGGCGGCGGCGGCGGCGGCGGCGGCGGCGGAGGCGGCGGCGGCGGCGGCAACGGTGGTGATGGTAGTGATGCGGTAGAGAATGGCAAGGGGCAGGAGCGTGGTATTTCGGCTTCATTTCATCCTTTATGCCGAGAACGGCGAGACCGGAGGCATGGAGGGCCCGAGAGGGGTGAGTGGCGGGGGAGGAAGTGCAGAAAGACCAAGGGAGGATGGAGAACGAGGCACGCTGAATTACAACCCCTTGCGAGATACCGCAGAATTCGCGTTCAAGATTAAACGGGCGTAAGTCGTTCCGCCCAGCGGCATTTAACAAGGTAGCCTCTTGCGGTGTGAACGGTGTGCGCTAGCGCGGCGGTGCGCTTGCCCCCCCTCCCCCCCCCGGTTTTGTACTGTGTGCGTTTATTGATACGCCATCCTGTTCGTTCTTTCGCGCTCTGATCGTCGTCGCCCGCCTCGGCCAGAAGATACTTTCGGAAAAATTGCGCGGATTTCGAGCGCTGGTAACGATAGAAAGAGAAATTTGTGCGATGGGGTTAACTTTAACACAGAGAAAGACGGGTGAAAAATGTATAGCCCGAAATAGAAATGATGAGAGTGAGCGTAGTTGAAATTTATTTCTCCCCAATTGCGCGCGCGCGCGCGCGCGAATTCTGCGGTCGATTCTCGAGTCGACTGTTTCTCGCAGAGAGAAAAGGAAAGTTTGAGCGTTTAAAAAAGTCGAGAGAAATTAAATTGAAATAAAACCATCGTGATAAATTCGCGAATATAGTCGGAGCACAATAGCGTAGGTAATCGCACGCGAGGTCGCGAGGCGCACGCGAAAAGCGAGATGCTTTTGAAGGTTAAAATCGCCTATCTGTGTGATAGTTGTGTGCCCGGCTTAAGCAATGTAGTGAACTTAACTCTAATTTATATATATATATATTTGTGTGTGTGTGTGTGTATATAAATTGTATCGCGCTGCAGCTCAACGTATGGTGGCTCAAAGGAGAGAACGAGAGGGATGAGAAGGTCGGCGAGGGAGGAGAGAACAGAGGTGAGGGTGGACGTGTCTCGTGCGGGGGATGGGTGCGCAGTTAATCTTCCCGGTCCACTAGACGGCAGGAGAATCCGGCAATTAGTTCGTATCCACTGCATTGTCTTTCCGCCGCTCTCGTCCCTCCTAATACTTCATACATACTCTTCCGGTCGAGATCTCGGGACTGCGCGGGGGTGCGCATACGTGTGTGCGTGTGTTTATGCTGCGTGTGTACTCTGGCGCGCAGAAGACGGCTAATGTCTTTCTGACTGTATGTAATTAACAACAGACACCCTCGGCGACAGTCAGTCAGTTTCTTAAAGCGCTCCCCTGAATTTTCCGGCCACCAGGACACGCCAACCTCTGGCGCGGAGAGTGTGTGTCGTGTTAATGGTTACATGAATTTTTGAAGCGCCGAGAATGGGCAGGGAGACGAGAGCTTGCGGAGAGAACATTTCAGAGGAGTGCAATAAAAGAGAATAATTCGGAGAATGCGCAGGAGGAGTAAACGGTCGCGTAGGAGTAAAAATTCGCGCTCGTCGTGACGAGAAGGTAGATACGCAAATCCATAAGGAACTCTTTGCACGAATTCAAAATTAACTCTCGATGCATAGGCGTGACACGACAAACTGCGGAAAAACGCGACACGCGGAAGGGGGAAGTAGGGCGAGATTAATCGACCGGAAGGAAAACAGTTAACGTTTCAACGAGGCAAAAGACGAAATTATTCCGATCTGCCTCGTAGTAATGCGAGAAGTCCAGAGAAATAAAAAGACAGAAAAAGAAGGAGAGAGAAGGAAGGAGAGGGAAGGAAGGAGAAGTGAAGCTCGTGTCTCCAACGAAGCGAAGGCGGCAGAAAAGACCGCCCCCGACTTTGTGTGCGTGTCGCGAATTTTATTTTATTCCAGACGTGTCCCATAAAATATTCAGGATGAGCGATATCAGCGGCCGAGTCCTCGCATAAAGTACACCCCAATACCACTGCGACCCGCCGCTCCTACGACTGTGCAAACACCGCTGCACTCCTCCTCTCCCCTGCCCCGCTGCGACCGTCGTCACCGCTGCCACGAGTGCCTCGCGCGCGCGCGCGCGCGCGCCACCCCTCCCGCCGCGCGTCTCGTCTCTATTTTTTTGCGCGACCCCGTGAAAGATGATAGCGCTGAGAACGGAATGCCATTAGCATTTCTCATTTCTGCTTTTTGCCGCCCCTTATCTGCCAACGGGCGAGCGCGCGCGCTATCGTCGCACGGATTCTGCGGCACGTTCGTTCGGCAACGCGGAATATTCGCGGGAAAAATATACATATCCGGCCGACGCCGCCGCCAGCGCGCTCGATTTTTGCAGGTGTCCCTTCTCCCTTTCTCTCTTTTCCGCCCTCGCCCTCGCCCTCGTGGCAAGAATTATTCGGTGCCAAAACGTGACGCGTCATGCGCTGTACGTAATTACGAGAAACACGCAGCCGGAATTGCAATTGCACCTCTCCCTATCTCTCTCCCTCGTGCGCGGGCGCACGCACTCTCTCCCTCTCCCTCTCTTTCGTTTTCTCGAACCCGTTCGCGGCCCAACTCATCACCGTACTTTCGCAGATAATAAAATCAGCACAAATACGCGCGCTCATCGTGTAATTGCCCAACCTGCGACACCGTATCTCCTCGCGTGTCTCGCGCGAAAAGTCATAGCGATCGATCCTCGAATGTATCGAAGTCGCATCGGCACTATCGCAGTCTCGAACGTATCGAAGCCCGCCATTCCGCTGTCGCGACGCTGATTGGCTGTCTTATTCGTCGCGGCTGTTTCGTCGTCTAGGTACGTAGTATGCATCGACAAAGTTCACAAATGGCGGCTGATCGGTTAGCGGAGGTTTCGTGGCTTCGAAATGTTAACGAGGTAAGGACATTATTATTAGATCACTAGAAAATATTTGTATCTCCCCATGACTAAGTTTGTTAATAATATTGCGTGCTGCATTTAAGACACAGTAAAAGCTAAATGATGCGCGCTCGCATTATTCTAGTAATCAATAGAAGCGCCAAGCGCACTTGTCTACTCGCGATCTCGATAAGATTCGGTCGAATCAGTAGCAGCAAAACGAATATTGACTATACGTGATCGGTAATGTCGACAAATATCTAATGTCGGATAAGCGAGCTACGGATATCTCGAACGTACACAACAGGTGCGCACTGAGTGTGTGTGTGTGTGTGTGTGTGTGTGTGTGTGTGTGTGAAAAGGGGAAGACGAGGCTTATTAATATGAAGGGCAACATATCTCGCAGACTGCACGTACGAGAGGTGGCACTCCTCGTTCGTAGTTTCTGGCAGCGCAAAGTCGCGGACGAACAGACGGGAGAGAGAACGGATGAAACCGCGCGAACGCGAATCTCCTTTCGAGCTCTCACGGAGGAGGAGGAGGAGGAGGAGGAGGAGGAGGAGGAGGGGGGGAGGACCAGGTCGCGAATTCGGTTTCTGTATCGCCGAAGTGAGCGCGGCTGCAAGACGAATCCCTCTTTCGGAATTATTCATTATTCCACTCTCCGACGTTACCGTCCCGTCCTCTCTCTCTCTCTCTCTCTCTCCCTTCCCCCTCCCCCTCCCCACCCCTACCCGCCTCGTCTCTGCCCGCCCCGCCGTCCCGGCACTTTACGTCCACCCACCGGCGGTCCTCTCTTCCGCAGCCATTTTGCGACTCTGCCTTCTCAACTTCATCTACTCGAAGCCGACGCGACTGCTGAAAGTTACATCGACGCAGCGTGGCTGCGACGACGGGGCAGGGGACACGGGGATGGACTCGCGGCAAAAATTGAATAGTTAAAAATTCATTAAAAATCCAGAGTCGCGGCCACGGAAACGAGCGCGCGAGTCCGGCGACGGAGACGGAGACGGTGGCGTTGGCGTCGACAGTGTTTCAGCGGGAGCGCGCGCGCATACGGTAAACCGAAATGTTCTTGCGTAATAGCGGTGAGTCGCGAATTATACAGAAATGACGCGGCCGCTGGGCGATCGCGCATCGACGACCGCAATATAACCGAAATTAAACGTAGGATCAAACGGCGCGAGTTAAAAATAGGAATAGCGCAAAGTTGCCAGCAACTGGCGCAAGATTGTACAAATACGATCGAACGTTCTGGAACGTCTCTCCTTGCGGAATCTCGAAACCTCATTAAACCACGTATGTATATAGACACCCAAATTGCCTCGTGTAACGCTAAAGCGGGGACTTAAATGTAAAGCACCCGCATATTTTATTCACGCGGCAGATTTCAAAGCAGCAGAGATCGAAACCTTCGACTCGTTCCAACTCAATCTAACGTTACTTTTTCGACGATGCCATTGGGGAACTCGAACTGGACGAGCAAATAAAGGAGTCGACGGTTCGGTAAGCCGTATCAATTTTGAAGAATATAAAGAATCGCGCCCGTTGAGGCCTGCAAATATCACCGCGGCCCGGACAAACGTGCGCTGCCGATAGGCGACGTGTTTCATTGTCCGGCTATAACGAACGACCGTCGCTCGTCGTATTGGACCGGCCGTTCTCGGGGACAAAAAGTTTTTACGATCTATTTGCACGTACGTACGCGATGCACCGTACACGCATGCAAACGCGCGCTGGCGAAAGCGTTCCACGTACCGGAACCGGCAGCAGAGACGCGCGGATGCGGGAGATATCGCGTCGCGAGACGGTCGCGCAAAACCATCGACTTACAAAGAGACGTGTCCCTCCTCCTCCCACCGCATCCCACCGTGTCAACAGCGGACTTTGAATATCAAATTAACAAGGTTACGCGACCTTCGGAACAACGGTACCCGACGAAAAAGCGATCATGACAGACTCAGACGTGGGAGGGAATGTCGTGCAGTATGTCCTCCAATCGTGAAATTTCCTAAATTCATCAGTGTGCGTCGTGTGTGAGTGTGGATTTGCGCGATATTTTATGCGTGCGATCGGCATGCTGAGATCTCTCCGTGTGACGACGGTGAGAGCATCCTCTGAGATGAATGTAAAAAGATAACTAGCATACATTTCATTTTTATTTATTTTGAAAGAGAGATTGTAGCCTCGTGTTCTCGGGACCGATCGACCGGTCTCTGTATCGATATTAACTGGAAATATTGATTCTCGTTTCAGATCTGGCGAAGCCTGTGAGCGCATCACGAAGAAGACAGACGCTGCGTCCTGATGGATGCCGCACTGGAGAGGATCCGGTTCGGGTCAAGCGGGGTCGGCCCGAAGGTGAGTTCATTGACTGTCTTCGTTTCACTTCTTAGCCCTATCAGAGCGTGACCATGTTAAACTAAATTATCTTACACACCCGCAAAGTGTTAATTCAAAACCGATACATCTATGCAAATCGGTTCGATCAATTAAATTCCTGAATTCTAAAATGAAATTTCTTTTTTTCTGTTACAGATTTTGGCCTGTTTCCTATCGAAGATAGGTCTCGGTGAGTAACGCAAACGAGAAAGATGAAAATTAGGATAAATATACGAGGCGCGGTGAGTTTTTGAGCAAAATTTCGCGCTTGTGAAACCAATCCCCGGCCGCATCGTCGGCGGACGGGAAAATTTCCAAAGTACAATTTAGTGCGCGCAAGATATCGGACCAGGTCGCGGCGTGGAGATAACGGCGGAAGGGAGCGTCAAAACCGGCAGAGAGCCGGAGATGCACGAGCGAGCGCGGATAAATAAAGGGGTACGCGCGCGGATCGACAGATAGATGAAGATAAATACAGATAGATAAATAGATAGAGAGATAGATAGGCGGGAGGATGGAAAGACAAATAGATACATCTATCTTTATTTCGTGCGAGGGAGAGCCGCCCGGACACGTGGGAATACCATCAGCGCCGGAAGCCACGTTTCACCATCGCCGCCAAAAATCTCGGCGCGGTGCACGTGCGGAAAGAAGAATCGCTCGATTCGCGCGGCCCGAGCGTGTATCGTTATGGTGGCGAGTTCGGAAGAGAGAGAGAGAGAGAGAGAGAGAGAGAGAGAGAGAGAGAGAGAGAGAGAGAGAATCCAGCGTAGCACAACCGGTTCGACGCACTCGCGTTTTATCGGTACGAAATGAAGGCCCAAGGGGACTCTCAACGCCGAGAAAGCCAAGGTCGACGAGGCGGATCGGTCGAGTAGCAATCCTCGCTATCGTCGTCCTCGTCCTCGTCTTTCTCCTCGTCTTCGTCCTCGTTCTCGTCGCCGCCGCCGCCGCCGCCGCCGCCGCCGCCGCCGTCGTCGTCGTCGTCGTCGGTGTTATAGCGAGCAAACAAAATATCGTGGTGTAACGGGACACGGGATACGGTGCTCGGGGTCCCAAACCAGGAAAACCCGAGCAAGTGCTCGAGCAAACAATGACGGCGAGGCAGTATTGTTCTCCAAGTAATTGAATCCAGCCTACCATCCCCTTTCGGCCATCCGATGCTCGGCCGACTCCGTCGGGTTCTCCTCTCCGCTTCGTTGCACTCTCTCTCTCTCTTTCTCTTTATCCGCGGTTCCTTCTTTCTTCTTGTATCCGTCTCGCTCGGCCCCCCTCAGCTCCGTCTTCCGCCCCCTGCACGGTCCTCTTTGTCGAAATCACCGCCTTGCGCCCGCCATTCTGTTCTTTCACCAAGTCCCGACAATTCCGCGAATCTCCTTTTTCCATCTTGCCCGAAAATATCCGGGGAAATACGCCGGGAGATTTGTTTATCGTGTCGCACACGAACGTGGGATTAAATTGGCACGCGATTACACGTCCCGGCGAACAGCGTTCGTTAACCCTTCGTGACACGTGCGAAACGTTCATCCTACATCCGCTGGAAAGCCCAGTCAAAATTTAGATTCTACATTAAATCTGCTAATTCCATACAACTTGAAGAACGGAAAATAGAGGATCTCGAGATATAACAATAGGCAGGATATTGTTTTTTTCCATATTGGGAATGGTTATCTGCTGCCATTTTTTCTGCGTTAAATTTCTAAAAAAAATGTGTATCAAGATTACTTGATATGCGGTTATTTCGATATTTTGCCTGCATGTAATATTTTCTCAGTTTCAAAATAAGCAATGTATTAATTCTTTCGATATTATGTCTTTATCTCGACATTTTTAATAAGATATGGAGATATAAAACAAGCGGAAAAAGACAGTTGCAGAGATAACGGCTTTGTGACTAACGAGGATGTAAACATTTGGACTCGTAATAAAATAAAAATAACGGTCTCAACGTAGAGAACAAAGAAAGTGTCGGAAAATGTAGGCAAGACTCTCGCGCGGAATATTCGGGAATGTTGATTGTTTTGATTTCTCGGACTCCGAGTCGGCGATCGGCGAGTAACCTTGTTTTTTGGTGTTGTTTTGGTTCCGGCGCGGCGCGCACGTATTCGTATACTCGACCGAGAGATCATTGTGTCACGAGCCGACGAGCGGTGCGGAGAGCACATGTATCGGACTTGATTATCATTCTTAAAGACTTTTGCGACATCTCGTCGGCATCGCGTTTATTAATACGAATTGTTTCGAATTGTGTCTAGACCAGTGTCAGTGCCAGCGTCGGTGCTACGACGGAACAGCTGGGAGTCAGGATGCTGAATCGTGAAGTCAGGATGCTGAATCGAGAAGCCGGGACGGAGGACAACGGTATCCATGAGTACTTTTTCATCATTTGTTTATCTAATTATTTAACACATGTACATCTGATAATGCGTTTTAAATCGTCAGCTCCATATTGTATGCATTTAATATGCTTTCTTTTCACTTTTCCTTTCGTTGTTATCATATCGAATACAAATTATTTTAGAGCTCGGCATTATTGGATATGCATCTGTTATTTTTGCCTTTGCACCTTCTCTTAAGCTAGAAGAAGAAAGAGAACTTATAAAAAAATGTTATCTTTTTTTCACCCATCCATTGACCTTTATCGAATTATTTAATATTTGATTATCTACTCTGTATCCTATTTATTCACACTTTCACTCTATTTGCAGTCAGATAGTAAATTTGCACTTTATAATAAATTTCTTTCATAATTTGCACATATACACGTATAATATATTTCTTTTATAATAATTTGCACGTAATAAACTTCTATCAAAATGATGCATTACTTAGTTAAATTAGAAGTAAAGATTAAACGCTAGTTGAATATTGAAATAATCAAATATTTAATAATTATGAATATATGAGATAATAAATATTTATATTATTGATATTATGAATATGTAAAACATTGAATTTGTATGAGGTAAGTCTTTTAGAAAGAATCAACAGCGAAAAAACGATACTGTCGTGCGTATATATTATTATTATTATTATTATTATTATTATTATTATTATGTATTCACAAGGTAAGACAAGTATATATTTTGAAATTTACTATTAATATAGAGATAAAATTTGAGCTTGACAATTTTACCACAAATGCGACAATATCTCTGGAAAATGAATTTATAGAAATTTGATAAGATGCACTGATTAGTATAAGGTTAGGCAACTATGCAAATTAGATAGCCATATGTCGGTTGGTGACACTAATCACGCTCGAGTGGGAATTTCTCGGTGGTTACTAGTGGCTCTAACCACAGTGCCACCCACGTGAACACTAGTTAAGCGTGGACGCATACAATAACGGTCGCGATCGAAGGAAGGATTTTAAAGAAGGGTCAGTTCGACTCTCCGTTCTGTTAAATCAAGCGGAATTTTTCCGTGGAAATTGCGCGAAACTGTCGCATCAATATCGCGCGAGTTCTCCTTCGTCTTAAACAAGATTCCGTATCTATTCCCGTCACGTCTCGGGGGATTCTTTCAGGTCGCTTAGTATATTAATGGCCAGCCGTTACGCGCGAAATGGAATTTGTTCCGAACAGACCGGAAATTCCGAGCGATAAAAATAAATGACGGACACGCCCGGCTCCGCCGCGGAAATGCGAACGAAGCGACGTGATAAACGTGTTCAATATGCGAAAAAAGACGCGGGACACCGCGCTACTGGCTACTACTGGCATCTATATAAAATAATAGCACCGCATGGTGGACGTTAAACCGGCGTATTGCCGTACGGCCCAATGTCGTAAACAGATATTGATATTGCCGTCATATTTGCGCGCGCGCCCTCCGCGCGGTTTCTCCGCTTTTTTTCCGTTGATCGAGTGTACAGACGCGGGACAGAAGCTACCTGGAAACATTCGCCGAGTACTTAATCACAAACGGACAATCGGCAATTTTATCACGAACAATTTTGTCCGTTCCCATTCCGCGACGCGATCCTCTGCGATCCCTAATGCACCCTCCCCGTCCTTCGCGTGTGAACAAGTGTATACCGAGAAACAGTTTGTTTCTGTTGAACTTTCGGGATACGTATACGCGCCAATTTCTACGGTTCAGGCGATGTGCACATTTTCGTAGTTTGTCTGTGACGCGGCATCCCGCTTGTGTAGAAAACAAAACATTGAAGTAAAAGATGGGAGCCAGTCTTAGCGGCAAAGTATTACCGCGAAGCGTAACCGCGACGTTTTTCTCACACGGTACCGTGTAGGACTCGCGCGACGTGTGCAACATTCTCTCGCCAACTATTTTCGCCGCAGCGTGGAAAATTTCGCGCTCGGCGCGGTAGAATTTGTTGAAACTTCGGAGCGTAGTTTCGATCACGCGAAAACTATTATGCAGCGCCGAGCTGCACGACGAGTCGTCACGCCAGACGCGGGACGTAACGAATCTCGAGGTGTAATTTCCTGGACGATTTTCGATTAATGCCATTCACGATACTCAAGGATCGGGCGATATTCGATAATCGAGCGCTGCTTGCTCGCTCTCGCCGGCATTGTTCGCCACGTGACGTCAGCCAATCGGCCGCTCCTACAAATGCTTGATATCCTCGAACTATCGCGCTGCTAAGAAACAGTAACTTAACAACAACCTTAACAACACCACCCACGCGCGATTAAGTCACCTCGCATCGCCCACGCGAGCCAATTTGTTTTCCAATTTTCCTCTCTCACCAAACAACCGAGCAATCACTTTTTTTTTGCAATCATTCGAGCTCGAGAGCGTCTCATGGTCGCGACAAAGTCCTTCAATCCGATGTTTACATCAATAGTGAAAAAATTAAAAAATTAGCCGAAAAATTGCTCGCCACGTAGTAGCGGACTAACAAACGCGACACGTCGATTTCTTGCGTCGCGCGACCGAACCGCGAAACGGAGAGATGGACCCAATCCATCGGGCTGCTTTATTGTACACGGAGGGTTCCGCGGCGCGGCGGCCCTTTGCTTACCGAAGGCGTGTGTAACGTCGTGTATAGACCGTTCTTTTGTTTGTCCGAGATGAACGCGCGCGGCGTACTATGCAAAAGAGGGGAAAGCGAGTTTGCATTCTCGGTGGACTATCGAATTACAGAGCGCGCGTGTACGCACGCTGCGAGTTCCGCCGCCACAACTGCATTCGCATTGCCGCTGCCGTCAGCTATTGTTGAAAATGAACGTAACTACACGGAGAATCGTCTTTGGAGGCCAATGTACCTTCAGTTAACACGCTCTCACGACCGATGTCGCGCGCACGCGACACGCGCGGTTTACTACCGTAAACCGCGCGCTGTCGCACACATTCGCATTCGTCCGTGAATCGAGCGCCGATGCTTTTTAATTCGCCGTGTAAATTTGATGGGACGTTGTGACACACGACTCGCCGGTGTACTCGGTAAGGATGTGCGCGACATTTGACGTTACTCCACGATTGCCGTGAGAGAATCCACTGTACGATTTTTAAACTGCCTTTTCTAAAAGTGGAGGAGACAATAAATGAGATTGATTGATTGAGCTTTTATTAACTGTTTTGAAACGAGAGAGAGAGAGAGAGAGAGAGAGAGGGGGAGGGGGGCTTGGCAATAAAAAAATATTAACAATGATCAATATACATCTGTATAGAAAGGGGGAGAAAGAGAGAGGGAGAGGAGTGTCTTTATTAAATTTTTGTAAAATCTTCATTGAATGTACGCAACGCGTACGCGTGTACCTTTACGAGATAACTGCGAGAACGCAAAGGGAATTAATCTCCGATCGACATTTCGCGAAAAATTTCAACCTCGCTCTCGCGGGATTAGTATTCCGTGCGGGGAGAACTGAAAAATACCGCTCGGCTGCTACGTCGGCGTCGAGCACTTTGCACGCCAGTTCGAGTTTTACTCGCAATTACGAGCCGGCTACGGACACGTCGTTGAAAGCGGACAGTCCAGGCTCGCTCGTTTACTTTGTTTATTTATTGAGGTACTCGCGACTTGAGCTTTACTCGAGTAATTAGACCCAAAGCACGCTGCGCTGTCTTCGAAAGCGGATGAAACGTCACGTCTGCCTAAAGACTCCCGCTCTCTCTCTCTCTCTCTCTCCTCTCTCTCTCCCTCTCTCACTCTCTCTTTCTGTGGCTCTCCGTCACACGTTTACTTGCCTCGGCTCTGCCAGCCCCTTCCGGGATTCACTTACAATCACGATAGAAGCCCCGGGGATAACAAGGCGGGAACGGACGTAGTAACCGGCAGGAAAGACCACGCGCGCGCACGCATGTGTGTATGTGTGTGTGTGTGTGTGTGCCAAACGCGTCGCCGTCTGGTCTGTCGCGGCTGGATTTACTGCAATGTCGTCGTGCTCTCGGCCGCTCAAAATGAAAGTCGAAGCCCGTGGAATTACCGTCGGAAATAAACGGCGGCGCGAGCGCTTCGCGGAAGAATTTCAAACGGCGGTCTCGTCTCTGTCGTCGGTAGCGCGCGCGCAGCAGTTTGCGCCGCTCAGACCTCTGGCCGTGCCTCGCGAGCCACGACGAGTTCGCGCTGTACGAGTGGGAACTTCCGCTCGAAACTATGGCAGATGTTTCCGAAAGCGTATCCGCCGGCCTTTTTGCCCGCCGATAGGATTTACACTTGAACAGCGACGGCTGATTACACGTATATCGCTCGCGGCGGGTTTGTGCGCGCGGCACGCAGCGAACGAAAAGTTACTCCGTCTTCCCGTTTCAACGAGAGAAAGAGAGAGAGAGAGAGAGAGAGAGAAAGAGAGCCCGGCTGGCCGGCCGAGCGCTGCTCGCGCAGTCTGAAACGCGTTTGGGATCGTTAAACGATCGTAAAACCGAATCTACACGGAGAACAGCGTCGTGGATAATGCGTAGGGTGTATCGAAGCGAACGATCGCGAATTCGTCGCGAGTTCCGTTTGATCGCGGGGCGCGCGCGGTGATTGGACGTTATCAAAATAGTCGAAAGCGGACACGCGAATATAGGCGACGTACCGATTTTCATTTTCCCCGGCCCCATCGATCCGTCTCAGAATTCGCTTTCCACTTGACGAGCAGCCGCCAACTCTGGCGCGCCACGGCCTTCTAACGATTTCGTGCGAACCGGTCATTAGCAGGAATCGCGGTTAACGCAGTTTTCTTTCTCCGTTTACGTTGCAATTAGCCGCGCGCAGGTAATCGCCGACTAATGATAGATAACCAAACGTCGGTCTCGCTGATATTAACTGGCGCCGTGCGACTAATTAAATCTCCCCTCTGCTTCGGGGCCGCGCGTGTATCTGGGCCTGGAGGATCGCCTAAGCGCTCGCTTTTCGTCTGGTATTTTGCATAAACCTAATCGATATCAGCGCTTCTCGCGAGTAAGAGCTCTCTTTCGTCGCTTGTTTCGCGCTCGCGGCCGCTCGCGAGCGCGCGCGCGCCGTGCCGACGTCGACACGCTCCGCCGAACGTCGACACGCTCCGCCGGACGTCGTCCGGTCTTATCGACGTCAGGATTCCGCCAGTATCCGCCGCCGCCGCCGCCGCCGCCGCCGCCGCCGCCGCTGTTTCGCGAGGAAAAAGGAAACACGAAAAGAGGGAAAATGCAACCGCCGGCGCGCCGACGTGTCGCCCCGATTAGTCTGTCCCGCAACGACCGTCCCGCGAATTCGCCCCCGTTCGCTCGCATGCCTTATCGACGATTTGCGGAGATGCAAATTTAGAAATACACGCGCGCGCGGCGACGTCGTGTCTAGTGGCTCCGATGCACGCGACCTTTACATACTGCCTGCCGCGCGCCGCTGCGGTGCGGTGCGGTGCGGTGCGGTAGGCTCCGCCGCGTAGACGGATATTTTTGTAATTGAAAATGATTGATTGCACGCCGGCCCGCGCGCGCGCGCGCGCGCAATAAGGTTACCTACTTGAGAACGCGAGAAACGGGTCCGAGTCGATGCACGCGAATGAGGGACAATCGTCGGCAGATCGGCCGACGTTTTTATCGCGATTACCTCGTGTGGTCGTCGTCGTCGAGTCGCGTTAATGAGTAACGAGTGGTCTCACGCGCGCGTGCCCACGTGGACATTACTATGCAAATGTCACTCGGTGCAACGTGCAGTCGCGCACCAAAGGTCGCCTCCGGAATATAAAGTCGAGTGCGGCAAGTATCAGACGATACATTTCGAGAGACGCGCAAGTTTCGCAGTTGGACGACGGCAAGTGGGGCCGCCGTCGTCGCGTCGCGTCGCGAGCTGGGAAAACTTGGGACGTAAACGTTTACTCACTCGTCAGCCGTTGATTGACGGACGGACGGAAAAGACAAGCCAAGAGCGGTTACGTACCTGAAACAAGAAATAACAAGTCGATATCAGTTTTTGCGCAATTTCGACATTATTTTATTACTCGGCGCTCCGCGCGCTCGCGCGTGTTTCATTTCATTTTTCCGGACAATCGCCGCGACCACCTCCCTCCTACCCACCGGCCCGCCAATGAAACTTATGGCCGACGGCGATAAAACTGTATAGCGCGCTTCGGTAACACTCTATAAAAGCGCGTCCAGTAAAGTCACGTATTTAATAACGCCATATATCGAGCGCAGATAAATTGGATACGGCACGTATCAAGATTTACGCTTTTAACCACCTCACTCCGCTGCGCGAGAGCGCCGTAGCTTTTGATTCTCAATAAGACGACGCGCTCTTTGTTCGCTTTTTCGCGAATTGGCCGCGATCGGCTCCATATCGTCGCGCTGCGGAATTTATCGGGAGATGGATGCGCGATGAAATGTCGCAAAACGCCGCTTTAATCGACGCGCTCCAAAGTCGTCGGGAAAATGGACGTTTTCCTTCCTTTCTCTCCCCCTTCGCATTTCTTCCCGTTGGAACGCGGTGCATTCCCGTTCTTGTTCATTTAGTTTATTGAGACCCGGTATATCGTTGACGAGAGCGCGAAAGCGTGATCGAGTGTAACCCCTGAATAAAAAGAAAAGAACCTTTCGCGAGAGACAACGGATATTAAATCGTCAAATGAGCGATTCTTGTCATTTCGTTCTCTCGTCAACCAACCACACCGCTCGTGTCGCATTCACATTCGTCGACGGTATCCGACATCTTTGTCAAAGACGCAGCGAAATTAACATTATCGCATCGCACGAATAGACTTACCGGAGGCAGAGGCGGGTGTGGTGGAGAAAAAAGAACGAGCGCTCTCCGTCGTAAATTGAATTCGGATATTGGTCGACGCCGCTCGCGCACGCAGTTACATGAAATCGCATATTTAATTCCGATAGGAATATAAGCCGCGCATCAAAGGGACCTTTGAGCGTCAAAGGAGATATCCTCGGGAGAAGAGCCAAGCATCGGCTGTCGCGATCCAGTTTACATTCGAGCAACCTCGAGCTTGCTCCCTCCCTCTCTCTCTCTCTCTCTTTCTCTTTCCCCCTCCCTCCCTCCCCCCCTCTCTCTCTCTCTCGAAGACGCACGCGGCCGAAGGAGAATTGTCGGGCCGGGGTGGGATGTGCAACATCATTCGAGAATAACGACACGTAATCTCCACGAGACAGGACGATTCGCCGCGAATATATCGCTCTTCATTAACGAAAACGTGATCGTCGCCGTAGCCCGTTTCGACCGCGACGCGGTTTATCCACCATTTAAATTCAAAAAGCGGAAGAATCCATCTGACGAATAAGTCGGCCCGAGGCTCTTACGCAACGTCTACAATTAGGCTTCGACCTAACCGGTAGCCGCCGCCGCCGCCGCCGCGTAAGTGGGTTTACGTTGGAACGGGAGCCCCAAGTAGTAACACGCTCGCGCGTTACGACGAGCAGAGCAGGATTGCCGCGACGGAGACGTTACGTACTAAGTTATCAAAGGTTTGCAAGGGCAGCAGTATCCTCCTCTGCCAAGTTTCCTCTGAGGTCTTAAAGGTGTCCCGCGCGCAGCACGCGAATTTCTCAAGTTATGATTTAGTATCCGGTGGGTGGTCTGAGGCGAGATCAGGAGGATACGTCCCGGGGAATACGCTCCAGCGGAGAAGCGGCACCAACGCGCGAGTAGCAGGGTGCCTCCGCGTCAACCGTGTTTCTGTTTAGAGAACCGTTTCCAGAAGCCACGCTGTTTCGCGAATAATGCGAAAATGCATGAGGAAGGCGGAGGAAGAGGGTCTCTCACTCTCGACGAAAATGGCGAAAATCGCGATATTTTCGAAAATTATTCTTGTCGAGATCGTACCGTTGTCGAATTCGAAAACACGCACCTGCGCGGGCGGAGACATTCTTTGTAACAAACGCGAAAGAAAAGAGGCGAAGGAGAAGAGAGATGGAATTCGCGAAAACGCGACTGTACGCCCGTAGAAACGAGTGAAGTAGAAGGAAGCGAACGAATGCAAGGATAACGGAGGGTAGAGAGAAAGAGGGAGAGAGGAGAGCGAGGACGTGTATGATACGATGAGGAAGGGACAAGGAGAGGAAAATGGCGATTCTCGCAAGAAAGAGAAGGACAAGTGGCGAGCGACGAGAGAGGGGAAACGGGCGGCACGGCGAACACGTTGTTGAGGAAAGGGCGGAGGGAGAGGAGGAAAAGTGGGATGAGAAGAGAAACCGGAAGAGGAGAATAGGATGGGAGAGGGAGGATGCGAGAGGTCGAGAGGAGGAGTAACTTCCTAACAAGGCGGTTAGTTGCGGCTTAGCAACGCTATGAACGCGAAATATTGCGAGCCGGCGGGTTCTCCCGCCCGAGTCGCCTCCACCTCCTCATCGTCGTCGTCGTCCTCCTCCTCCTCCTCCTCCTCCTACTCCTCCTCCTCCTCCTACTCCCCCTCCTCCTCCTCCTCCCCTCGATCCTCTTCGCCGAGCTGCTTACTCCGAACGTCTGCGAATAGCTGTATGTTACTGCGCGGTCGCGTCTAATGCCGAAGTACCGGCGGATGCGGCAAAATTTCGATGCACCGTTAATCGATCGGCGACCGCCGCTGCCGCCGCCACCGCCGTCGCCGTCGCCGTCGCCGTCGTCGTCGCGAACAATCTCCTCCTTCGGTGCGAGAGATACACACGTCTGTCCGTCGGAACGAGATCATGAAACGAGACGCGTGTTTGCGCCGCGAAGAGACTCCAAAGAGATCGATTTTCAGGCCGACGCGAAAGTAATCCCGTTAACGAGGCGCGATCGCGCGCTTCTCGCGACGAGTTTTGCGTAAACGAACCAATAGAAATCGCACGACCGACGGCGGCTTCAATTTTCACCGAGCACATCGGTGAAGCATCTCGGTGAGCCGCGATCGTCGGGCTCATCTTAATTAGAACGTAATTCGTCAGTGGAAAACTCGAGCGTCGAGATCAAAGGGTATAATGACGAGCATCGGGAGCTTCCGCACGAAACACAACTTTCTTTGATAGAGTTCCGCGGGTGATTCGATGAAATCCAAACGGCAACGCGCTCTCTTTGACGTCGCGATCTAATTATTTCCGCGACTGCCGTTGTAATCGGTATAATAACCAAGAGCGCGAGCGGATGCTCGGCTCGCTCGCTCGCTCGCTCGCTCGTCTTCGATCGGCGTGCTTAGATATGCCGGCATGCTGTGTGTGCCTGTTGCATCGTGATTTGCATAGATGCGAGGCACGCCGGCGGGGCTGCTGGCAAAATCTCGACTTTCCTCGCTCGTAATTTCCCCGTCCTTTGTATCGGAGGTACATTTAATCCCCGAGCCGCGAAATTCTCGCAGACGCGAGAGACGCCATTTCACCGCACGTATGGCACGAAATAAAGTAACAATTGCAATCCCACCGAATGTTTGTCGCTCGCGTACGACTCGCCCTGAAATTTGAAGGCGTTTCCTCGACGCGTCGCGCGATTTCAGAACGACTCTCGCGTAAATTTCGTCAGATGCGAAGCGTGAAAATGAGAAAATAGATGCCTCCCGCATAGATATCTTTCTCTCTCTCTCTCTCTCCCCCCCCCCTCTCTCTCTCTCTCTCTCGGCCGACTCGATAAAATTTTCACCAGACGACACGACAGTTATTGGATTAACCTCTCCCCCCAGTTTGTTACCAAGATACGGCTGTAAATCGCCGTGGCTTGTAAATATCCAGATAGAAAATAGATGCTGAGAATTACGGGAGCGATTGATTTAATCGGCCATTTAGCTTCGCGACGATATCGGGCAACGCGCGGGCAACCGGATGTCGCACGAATATCCGTTGGCGCGCGCGCGCGTGTGTGTGTGCATGTGGCTTCCGGGGACGGATATAGTTTTTATTTATTTACACAAGGGTCGGTTACTGCCCTTAGCCTTCGCGTAGGGTTGCAATAGAGCGGCTGGTTTATATTTTATTCATCCCCTATTGAATTCGGGCTCAATCTCACGAAAGTGTCTCTACCATGGCCACCCGGTCCTCTCCTCGTGCTCTCTTTGCTGTGTCTCTTCTGACTCGGATCAGAATCCCCTTCTCGCTCTCCCTCTCCCCTCCTTCTCCTCCTACCATCTCTTTCGTCTCTGCAGCTTCTACGTAGTGGGTATTCCAATCTCACTATGCTTCGCTCGTCCTTCTCTCTCCTCCTTCTCCTCCTTCTGCTCGTGCTTCTCCTCCCGCTTGTCTACCGAGAGTACCTCTTTCCTCGTCCTCCGCCCTCTCACGTCTGTCCCGCTCTCGAAGGCCACCCGGAGCTCTAGACTCCCTTTAAATCTGTACCGCGATATCTTCGCGTTTTCTCTCCCTCTCTCTCTCTCTCTCTCTCTCTCCCTCTCGATTTTATAGTCGTTTGCAGCCTCGGAGCAACACGCGTCGTTTATCGAGAGCAATAGTGCGCGCGCTGATTTACCTTTGTGCACGCGAGATCTCGCGAAATCGAACGCCGTGAATCGGCCGCGAGCGAATTCGAAGCATACGAGCGCAGGAGGATACGAGGGGGAGGCGCGCGAGCGCGGGTGCGCGTGCATCATCGGGTACGTGTACGGGTACGTGCGATCTCGAAGGATAGCGATTCGTTTTCCGTCGACGTTATTCCGGGAACGCCGGCACGCGGTAGATCGGCTTCGTAATTGCGACATGTAGGCTCGTCGCGGTAGACGGCGCGAAGCCACCGTTTTCTTCATAATGCACGCCACGTCGCCCGTTCTCTCGAGCCGGTGTAATCACCGCGAGACTTCGGAGTAGACAACGGACGGATCGTTCGCTAGCTTGCCCTCCCTCTCACTCTCCCTCTTTTCTTCCTTCCTTCCTTCCTTCCTTCCTTCCTTCCTTCCTCTTCCTGCCTTTCGTCTATTTCCCATTTCCGCGCCGCTCTCGAGTCCTTCACGCCTTGCAATTTCAGAAGTGTCGAGCCAGCACTCGTACCCAGACGCTATTAAATATTGAGAAACTCTATGCCCTTCGAACATCTCCGCCTCGCCACCCGCGCCCATACATATGTACGTCTCCGTATCTCCGCATACGTAACAATGCGCATAAAAGACCCCGTACGGGGGATGCGCGACTGCGCATCGTTACTGTATGTGCGAATCTCGGACGTACTCCGAAACGAACGAGTTGGGAAGCAGCCGGACGAGTTGCGACGGAGCAAATCGTCTGTGAACGTTTATTAACGACTAACTTGCCACTTTTAGCGCTGATTTATGGCCGACAAATATCCGGACGTCCGTTCGCGCAGTTCGATCGTTTTTAGATTTGACTTTGCAATATCGAATTCTCCATCGACGGAAACGTAACATGGAGCAGCTTATAATCACGTGAAATAACGTTGTTCATACGCTGTAGAAACTGAACGGATTACATTCCCCCCCCACCCCACCCTTGCGATTCATTTCGACTCGAAGAACACACTTCCGCCGAAAATGAATCGCCGATGTGGAGGGACGATCGCCCTCTCGCCCTCGGAAGCGGTTCGGACGGTTCGAGCTTTAAAATGCAATTTGTCCCGTGTTCCTACGACCACGTTTTCTACGTGGAGCTACGAACGAACGAACGAACGGCGAATCCTTTGACGGGCACCGAGGCCCGGCTACACCGGGCACTACAATGTTGCGCGCCGCTGCTCGGCGAGCGGAGGTGCGAAGTCCGCGGCGAGAACACATACGGGTACAATGTGTCAGGCGCGGCGCGTCGCAGGTCGGCACGCCGACTTTGAAAATTCCGAACACTTCGGACGGCCGTAACCTCGCTGAAAACTGAACGTAGGAACGTGCGACAAACGCCATTCTTCTCGGCTTTCCGCGCTGCGCGTGTAACTGTTCATCTCGTACGCTCGTATCACGACACGCGTTCACGTGTACAATTGCGACACGTGGCACGCGCGCGGTATATTGTCGCGCAAAGAGCCAAAGAATGTATTCAGATGCCGGGATAGCAAACGTCGGATTTTTTGTCATACAAAGTGTACAAAATTCTGCGCGAACGGCTCGCGGAGAACCAATATAATAGCAGCGGTTCCATTGAGTCCTCTCCATTGAGGAATCTTTGATATGTGATCGCAGCTTTAACAGCTGTGAAAAACGCGGTACGAGGCACACGAGAAAGAAGTCTGAGGTAAATCTCAAGACCCGACACGCAATCCGGTACTTTTCGACCAAGGTGGAAACTTGGCGTCGGTGACCGCGACGGAGGCGTCGCGAAAGCGCACGGATCCGTCAGTTTGTCCGCAATAAGGGAAACACGACGGGGATAACGGACGGGGTTCCCCTGGCGACGAGGAATCCGCGTCACGCGTCGTAGCGCTCTAAACGTGCTCGACGAAGCCCGGCCGCGTACGTCGTACGTGTGTAATTGTCGGTCGGGCGTCTTACGGCCGCCGGCACATCCGCGAGAAAAATGCGAGTCCGCCGAGTCGTAATTCGTCGAGTATCGAGGTAAACGCTGCGTTCCGGACGCGCGAAGGTATATCTCGAAGCCGGAGGCTCCGATAAAGTCGGGCGTACGTGCCGCGGCCGGGGACCGCACGAATAATCGCAGTCGTTTAGTTTCGCCGGCGCCGGCCATCAGCCGCGATTTACGATTCCGTGTTTATTCTACGGAACGTAAAGTAAAACAGTCCCCGATATAATGGCGAAATCGATTGAATCCCCAAAGCCCGCTGAACGCGGTCGTTTATTCGGCAAGTTGGTGAGGTGACATATATATATATATATATATATATATATATTTGCGCTATTTAGAATCTCGACGCGATCGCGATGCCGCTATGTGACGCACAGCCGTGTGCTAGCGCGACGAATAAACGAATAAGTGAATACAGAAATGTACAATTTTGTCTCACGTCACCGAATAGTCGACCAAGAGATGAAGAGATGAGAGTGTACTTTTCAGAACGAAATAAATATCGACAATGTCGCAATTACGCAAGACGAGAAGAAGCGCTCGCTCCATTCACGTAACCATTTGCGCGGTGAATTTGCATAAAACCGTGGAACGATCGCCGCGCGCGCGCAAGATAGGGCAAGTGAGTCGACCAAATGGAAAGTATTCTTACTAGTTTGAACGAACTTGCGTTACCGCTACCGGCCCTTCTCTTACCACCGCGTATAAAACCGTTTTCCCTTAATGACGCGACTTTCCTGAAAATAGGCTTTAAATCACGCGCTCGTAGCTAGCTTCCTCTCCCTCTCCTTCTCTGGAGCGTCGACACAAGCACGCGCGCGGTCCGTCTAACGACGGGCGCGCGCCTTTACGGCTGCTGGTCCTTTCGCACGCGCGATAATTGCGGTATATTCCCGCAATTATTCGAGTCCGAATAATTTCCCGCGGCGTGCGAACAAAGACCGAAGCGTCGCCGGATGTCTCTGTGAAACGGGTTCTTTTGGATTGCTCGCTCACTCGTCGGACGAACGAACGAACGAACGGACGGACGGACGGACGGACGGACGGATGGACGGACGGACGGACGGACGGACGGACGGACGGAGACTCTGCTTATTTGCAGCGTGTACGTACCATGGCGGTGCGGCGGAGTTTCGTTCGCGAGAAGTGCCGAAAGCACGGACGTGCATACATACATACATGCACGCACAGACGGTATACATCGCAATTAGCGAGCGAGACGCGACGTTCGTGTCGGCGAGCAGGAAGAGAGGGAGAAAGAGAGAAAAGCTAGAGAGACGAAGGCAGTCCGGATGAGGCGAATTCCAAAAGAGATGTGCTTTTAATTATACTAACGCCCGGTGTCCGATTAAATGAACGAAGGAGCCAAACTCGCGAAGCTCGGTGCAAATTTAATTATAGGGAAGAAGAGGAGTGGGCGGGCGAGAGGGCGAGGGAGGAGAAAGGGATACAAGGTAAAAAGGAGAGACAGCGAGAACCGAGACTATGCGTGCGCCTAAGGGAGAAGAAGAAGGGAGAGGGAGAGGGAGAGAAAGAGAAAGAGCTCGCGATCGAGGTAGAGAGAAATCCAAGTATTTATATGACGGCAGTTTGTTTAGGCCGCTTATTAATGGGACGGAAGAGGGTCGTTGTAATTAAGGGAACCCGGGATTCCATCCAGTGGCACACAGAGCGCTCTACACGAGGATGCGCCTGAGAACGTCGTCGCGTCGCGTCGCGTCCCACCGAGGACGTCGACATGTTACCTATGTCTTCTCTCCCTCTCCTCCTCCCACCTGCGCAGCTCGTCTCGTCGTCGCGGTTCTCTTCCGCCGTCTCTCCGTCGTCTCTCCTCGCATATATACCGTATTTGCCCCCTTCCGTCGTGCACCGCGGTTCCCCCCTCTAACGTTTCGTTTAAGTCGGTACGCGCCTCTTTCTCCGCTTTCGCGCAGACGTCTGGATTGTCTTTCGGCGGGAAACAAAGCGCATTCAACCGTCGAAGGAAGGAACCTTTCCCGTCCCCGCTCGTAGCCGCTGCTCCCTTCGCCGTCCGTTCATATTTGCTATTCGAGAAGACGTCTCAAACAGGCCTGGGAAAACGACGACAGGGACAAGCATGGAGAGGGGCAGGGGGGAGGGGGAGCACAGCGCCGCCACTGCGTACGCGCGTATACCCGTTAAATTAACGTTATGCAAATATCCCGATGTCGGGGAGTGCCTCGCGACGACGATGATAATTAGAAAATTATACTTTAATTAGGTGCGAATAAGCTGCGAGCGCGGGGCATGTAAAAGAGAATGGCCGAGCGTGTGTCGGCTTATTAGAGTTAAATTCTAAATCGTTCATGCCCGCTTTCTCATACGTAGCGCGGCGCTTCACTTGGTGAAAACGCTATAATTACAGTCGAAACTGCCGCTGAACTAGAATTACTTGAAACTAATGCTCAACTGCGGATTACCGTCTTGGCTAAATAGTCTCGACTAAATAAACGGGCTCGATTCTACATGTATTATAGCGAGATGTCTCAACGTGTGCGCGTCGGATGCAGGAGTCTTGCCGTTCATAGACGTACCATCGGGAACCGAACGCGGTGAAATGCGACTCCATTTAATAGAGATATAATACTCGGCTTATTTAATTAAACGCCGGCATCGCGTTAAGTGGAGAGATAAGTCCGGACCGTCGTTTCGCTAAAAAAAAAAAAAAAAGGGAAAGGCTCAGCGAGGGAAGACGGGAATTTTGCTGTTACTTGGAAAAACTTGCGACTGAAAGGACGCGCGTTGACCATTATTTCTTAAACGATGATTAATTTGAAGAAACGGCTTTGCAACGGATAATGAGGCGCTGTATATCGCCGATCCTGACAGCTTGTTTAAATATTTAAACCGGAGTCTCCCTTCCTCTCGCGCGCGCCGCGCTAATATCATATTTTCAGTCAATACGCGAAATTCGCCAGAGAGAAGAGAGAGAGAGAGGGGAATTTTCTGCCGTGCCGTGCCGTGCCGCGCGTATCGCCTTTTAAACTCCCATTCCGCGGAAAAACAAAGCGTATTCAAAGCAACCTACTGTCATTTATATTCATACGACTGCACCCTTCCACGTCCTTAAGTGTCTCGCGATGGAATAAAATACTCTCATTGTCTCCCTCAACCCCTCCGATTCTCCCTCTCTCTCTTTCTCTCTCTCTCTCTCTCTCTCTCTCTCTCTCTCCCTCTCTCTCTCTCTCTCTTTTTCTTCCCCTCTCCGTCTCTCTTTCGCCTTTCTGTTCGTTCGTTTTTATTCCATTCCCTGAACAAGAAAACGGGAATTCATTTTATCGTTACGGAGTATCCTTCCGGAATACTGTCGCTTTTACGACGAAATGGTAGCGGCATACTCAGTGCAATCAAATAAACGTACCCAAGCAACATTGACCGTACCCCGGCCGTTGTCTCTCGACTGTACCTGCGACTAAATAATAAATGATAATTAAAAGCTACGTTTGATCACGAGCGAACCACTCACTCGGGACCGTCTTGTCCATCGTTTGCGGGATCGGCTTGAGATTTCCCATTATCGCGAATAAATACACAATCGTGTTCAAGTCTCTCCTCGGCGGTGTGTGTGTGTGTG
>NW_020230660.1:380000-512500 GCF_003227715.2 Harpegnathos saltator | reverse complement strand
ACGAACGAGACATAATATACGTTCACTCGGCGGGAACGCGAGGATCGGGAACCAATCTCGCGAAAACGAGATCATCTCGGAAATGCGAGAAATGCGGAATAAAGCGAAATGTTTATCGTTACACGAGCCGCGCGCCGCGCGTCGCTCGATCAAATATTTCAGCCCGGAGAGTATCCACTTTTACTCCCGCGTCTCGCGTTTTACTTAAAGGACGGTGTAACTTTGTAACGCCGCGCTGGCGAGAAAGAGATTGTTCCGAATCCCGGCCTCCGGCCGCTCATAACGTGGACTCGCGCGGATTCAACCCCGCTCGCTCGCTCTCTCGAGACGCGGATGCATTAATGCGCAATTAGCGGAAGGGTAGCAATTATCCGACGACGATATCTCGCCCGATCGATGCGGTGCGGGCCGAAAGATGCGGGATTAACGCGACGAGTCCGTGCCGCAGGTCGATGCGCATCGTCGCTGTGAGCGGACGATGGCTTAAAGAAGGCAGCCATCGAAGCGTGCATCCGTGGGCGCAGCAGCAGCCACTCCTGACTGCAGGCTTTTCTCCCCCCCCCCTCTCTCACTCTCTCTCTCTCTCTCTCATCCTAGCGGGGGGAGGGGGGTGTGTAACCGTGAGCGTCTGCGGCAAAGGCGCGCGCGGTTGTTGCGTCGTTGCGGATTACCATAATCGCGCTGATAAATGTTCCGGATCGAATTGAACGGCCTTTCATCGGTTTTCGGCAACGAAAACCGAAGAAACTCGCGCGACTCGCTCCGACGCTCGAGAGTGCGTTTAATTCCTTTCCAAGAGGAGCCGCCATTCTCTCGTTTCGCGCGAGCGACCCGCTCTTTAATTGATAATATAATTAATTATGCAACTGGTATATAAGGGATCCAGGTATCGAGTATCGAGACCGTCGTAGGTGAGAAGAACGTCGGCGCTTTTGACTGTTGCGTAACTGGCCGTTCTAAAGCATGCGCTTTAGCGTGCCGACTTTCTCTCGACGTTAATTGAATTTGCGCGTTATGAAACGTAGTTGTAAGCGCAGATAAGCGGATAAGTGGGATGTGGGACAGATCCTTAAAGAATTAACTGGCGCGATAATCGCGGGGAACATTAAGCGTATCACGTAATTGCGAGATACTCGAACGACGCAGGAGTGCGGAAATAATCGGCCGGAGAATTGCAGGCGGTGTCGCGTGGAAACGTGCGGAGAACGGCTATACAATAACACCCTGACGTGGGCCACCCTGACGGTGGGCGTACAGAAAGAGTGGACGGCTATACAGAGAAACGAGATTCCGCGTAAGGCGATTGCCGGCCGGACGATGAAGTTATTTCTTCCTTTTCGCGACGAAAACCTACACCGGGAAAAAGAACCGCACCGCCCCGCGGTAGGAAAATGTGCGGCAGGGGAGCTTAATGTCCTTAGGATCGGCGTGAAGAAGGACGCGCGCGCGAGACTCCGACTTTAAAGAGCGAGGAAATTAATCGCGTAACAACGGCGTTAACAGTATAAGGCTACGATACGAGAGGAGACGATCTCAAAGTGGCTCCCAGCGCCGCTGAGCGCTGAGTGGCCGAGCAAAAACGCAAAATTGATTAACGCGCGGTAAAAAGGCGGCCGGAAGAGAGATGGACGACCGCGGCGGGTTAAGGCGAAATAGAGCGCGGACTCGGGGACGTAATATTCCCCTTGCGCGAGCGCGCGCGCGCAGTGTAAATATTTTGACTGTCCGACGGCGAAGAAAATTATGCGTCGTAACATTGAGGCATTAACTCGCCGCGAAACGGCCGCGCCCATGAATTCTAACATTATTTGCGCGCCCTCGCGCTGATAGGTTATCGTAGACGACGCGCTATCGGAGCGACTTATTTCAACACACATATTTCCCCGAGGAGTATCCCTCCCGCGAGAGAGAGGTCGGTTTATTCTCGAGGAAACACGACGTGATGAATTTCTAATTGGAAAGGCATACGCGCGGTCCCTCCTCGCCTAAGTAACGCGTCTTCTTCAAACGACAGCGTGCTGCGACAGCTTTGCTCGCCTCGATTAGAACTGCCGAGCGAGAAGATCGCGCGCGCTTCTATCAACAAGAAACGCGAGAGACGCTTTTCGCGAGTCTGATTATTCGAAAACCACGATATCGTTCGCTTTAAAGTCTTTCCGTGTCAGATTTGAGGATGGAATAATTTAATTACTCGCGGTTCGAGCGGATATTACGAGTGAAGCAATTTCAAAGTGACACATTCGAGCGCGTGTTTAATGTGTTTAAGTCAATCTGAATGACGTGGCATATTCTTTATTTCAACGAGATCTGAATTACCTTCAAAATACGTGACCTGTATAACATCGGCGAATTAAATCCCAAGTGATTCAAGAATACGCCGCGACGCCGCACCCACCGTCTCTCATCGTGCGTTAATCTCGGCGACTTCGCGTTCACATCGAATATCGCTCCTCTCATTATTCATCCGCTCGACAATGTTAAATCGGCGAATAATGAGAGCCGTTAATTACGCGTAACGCAAAACGACGCGAGCGAAAGCGCGACTCTTAGGATTTCCAGAGAACCAAGTTTCGCGATCGATTCTTCTGCGAGAAACGAGGAACGTTCTCGAGTGTCGGACGCGACGGTGTATTTGTAATCGCGCGAGGATGATTACATTTGAATCAACAGCGGCGGCTTATCGCCGTGAGCAAACACGTACCATATACACGTATATGCTCGATGGTCGTTGCATTCAAGGTCGGGTCCCGCGTTACGCCGTCAGGCATCAGATATCGGGCTACTCGATATCGTAGGCCGCTAAGAGCTAAAATTACTTGCATCGAAGCGTGTAAATTTTCCTAGCGCACGCGTAATGCACGCTTAACCCCATCGTCGTCGTCGTCGTCGTCGACAAAAACTCTCGAGGACGTGTTACCAAAGTACTTAACGAAGAGAAAGTTTGGACGACGACGACGACGACGACGACGACGACGACGACGACGACGACGACGACGATGACGACGACGACGATGGGAACTTGCCAAAAGTCCCCTCGCACAAGGGGAGGGGGGGTGTGTGTACACCGTTCCCCATTAAAACGAAATGCTGTTTCGCTATTCGCGGTACGCCATTAGGTGTATGGAAATGGCACATAACCGGGACGATAAGTGCGAAAGGGGTTGAGAAATGAGGAAGTTCCCCCACGGTAACCGTCCCGGTTCTTCAGCTTATCTTGTGTGACTCGTCGACATACATGTCGTCCTTATCTCCTCCGTACCATATTACACGCTATGCACAGCGGTGGCTGGTTATTTTCGAGTGAGAAACCCGGCGGCGGCAGCTTACAATGGAGAGCCGGGACACTTTAAACATAAGGGGTCTTAACTTTCCGGGAGATTAGATTTTTAAAGCGAACTCCCGCGCTCGCTCGCACGCGCGTTGCTTGTTGTTAGCAAGCTCCTCCTCGCGTTAACATCTCGTCCGGCGTGTTTTACGGTGTTTGTCGTGTTTGCGAAAACGCGCGCGCGCGCGCGCGTGTTATCTGCCTTCGTCGAACACGATATCTCCGGAAGGATATCTGGAAACGTTCCACAGCTTTTGCGGCCAGCTCTTGTTCGAGGAAACGAGAGAATACGATTCTTCGTCATCGTTCGACCGTCAAACGTCGCAACGACGACATTCGTCGCGCGTATATACGCGTCGCTCCACTTGCGCAATCCTTCCTCGCGACTATCCTTCGAATCGCGCACGTCGTGTGTCGACGTGTATCATTGATCGCGCGAGTCGCGCCCACGAGATCCCGGTGCGGCCGCACTGAACCGTGAAATTACAATGGCACAGTGGCGAGAACACGATGTCGTGTCAGCGTGTCTTCCGGGCCGCAAGAGCCCGGACTGGATTACTCTCAGTCGCAACTCGGGTTCTTTCAGAAGGTCGTGAATTTACGTGCGTATAGAGTCGTGTACGTATAAAGTCGTCGTCCACGACGGTACGCACCGCGGCGTACCGTTCGCGTACGTCTCCCTCTTCTCCTCTCTCCGTTGCCGCATGTCGCTGCAAGTTTAATTATCCGAAAATACACGCGCGTCTCTCCTCCCCTTTCCTCTTTCTTTCTCTCTTCGAGAGAAAGAGAGCGAGAGAGACAGCGTGTGCGCGCGCGGCGACGCAATTCGCGGCGATGACTCAGCCGAACGCGGCGGCGAGTTCTCCGCTCCGCGGAAGAGCGCGCGAGCAGGCAGGCAGGCAGGCGGGCGGTAATTCGCAACGGCGAAAAGTATAGTGATTTCCGCGTCATAGAAAAGCATTTGTAAGGCCGGAACAACACGCGCTGACGGAGACGGCCGCGCGCGCGCGCGGTGGGCCCCGCTCTCACGGCTCGCGCGTCGCTCGGTCTGCCCGAACGGTAATGACTATCGACCGAAAAGTTCCCACAGTCGTCTTTAGTGCCGTCCGTGCTTGAATCGTAGCCGCGGCTACGATTTCCTGGACGCGCGCTCGCTCGCACGCCCGCTCGCGAGGAAATCAAAGCCACCGCGCGCTTACGCTCGTCGGATCGCCATTAGGCTGCGCGAGCGCGCGAGAAACGTTATTTCAGCGAGCATCGACCGCGCGACGAGTTACCTTCGCGAAGCCGCGATGCCACCCGCTAAATACCATGGGGTGACATTTATAACACTGGTAAATTTAACGATACTTATCGCGCCACTAAATGTCACGGAACGTGAGAGAGCAATCGAATTTTAATCAGTACGAGAGCGCCGGCTTTCGCGACCGTCGCGATTCGAGGGACCGATTAAGCAACGTTCTCTCTCTCTCTCTCTCTCTCTCGCTTCCTCTTTGGCTGGAGCGCTCTCTCGTACGCCCGAGATATAAAAAATAAATCTCCCGGCCGAGATAAACGACGGAGTTACTTAAGGAAATCGAGTATCGATTCGGCCGGCAAGTCTGCTCTACGACCGCGTGCCGCTTAACGCGCGGATCATCCGAAAACTGATAAGCCGCGGAGGACGCTAAATCAATCAATACGCGCTGCGGCCGAAGGCCACTTGATCGTCATCAGGTTCTTTGACCGACGGAGGATGCAGCGCATTGTGTGTCTACGTAACGCGACTCGGTAGCGCTCTCTCTCCCTCTCTTTCTCTCTCTCTCTCGCTCTCTCTCTCTCTCTCTCTCTCTCTCTCGCTGCTGTTTCGGTTGTGCACGTAGCAAACGAATCGCTCGATTAAGCGTCGTAATCGCGAGGCACTGCGAATCAGAGGTCGCGACGCAGACGGGGGATGTAAACCAACGCGATTACGTACGTGAACTCGATGGGTACACAGAGGGGAGGAGAAACGACGCGGCTGGGAAAGAGAAACTGTACATGAACGCACGCACGCACGCACGCACGCACGCACGCACGTGCGCGCGCGAGCGAGGGGGATCAAGAAGAAGAGATCGAATTTTAGCGGGAGGAGAGAGAAGAGAGAAGGGTGAAAAGAGCGAGCTTCCACCGCGAGTCGAGGCCGAGCGGTGCGCACGTGCGTGCGTGCGAGCGAGCGAGCGAGCGAGCGAGTTAAAACCGCATAATTAACATAGGGTAATTGCGAAAGTATAGTGTCGTACCGAGCGTCGAGCTGTCATGTCAGTTTCGGCTCGCCCACGCGAGGCAGCTGCATTGGCGGCACGATCCGGTTAAGTGATCCCTCCGCGAAATCGCGGCGCCGCCGCGCCATGTGCACGCGCCAAAGTTTGCCGCCGTCCGATTGCTGGGCGGGCGAATTGTTTTACGAATGGTGAAACGATTACGCGGAGCTGACGCGCGCCCTGTGTACGATTCTGTCGGAAGGGAGGTGCATCTGAGCGCGCCAAGGGGAGGCGGTTAAACTCCGAGCGCGAGTGGAAAATAGAGAAACGATGCACGTGTGAAGCGATACGCAGGAAGGAGACTCTGGTCGATCTGTTGGAGATTCCGCGCGATTCCACGCGGTTCCTTCCGAAAGACATCTTCTTGGGGAGATATTGGATAAGTAACGAGAGAGATCAAAATTCTGCTCGATTGCGACATCGGCATCGCTTTTGTAATCTGCGAAAGAACGAAGACGTCTCGCCGCGAGAGATCGGGAAGCATTACTCCCGCGCGTTTGTGAAGTATCCTCGCCGCCACCGCCGCCGCCGCCGCCGCCGCCGCCGCCGCCGCCGCCGCCGCCGCGCACGGCTAGGAATTCAACGGCCACGAGCAATCGCATAAATTGCACGGCGTGCGTGCTACGCATTCGTTTACGAGGCTTCTCGTTGCGATGCAATTAATTCGAGCGGACTAGAACTCCCTCTCACGTCCTCCCACAACCCTCTCGCCCTCTCTGTGCCTATCTCGCTCTCTCCCTCTGCCTCTTTCTCTTTCCTCTCGCTCGCTCTTTCCGTCGGAGCGTCTGCATCGATTTCGCGCGCGTAGGATAAACCTGATCACGAAAGGGCTTGCCAAACAAGGGTTGCGAACATCGAGCAAAGTTGCGCGACTGCCGACGTGTATAGGTTTCCCCCCCCCCCCGAACTTCTCTAAATCCGAAACCGGAGATTTCCGTAAACCGCTGCACGACGGCGAAACCGTCTTCCTCCAGTGCGCTCCCTCCTGCCCCCTCGTTCTCTCTTTATTCTACTCTACTCTCTCTCTCTTTCTCTCTCTCTCTCTCTTTTCCTTTCGACACTGATGCAATACGCGAGTACGCAGTACGGGGGATGATATCGTGCGTCTACCGCGGTAATCGAGATTTGTTAGCGGCACGATCGTCCGCGATCGAAATATTTGCACGAACGAGCAATCGTAACTAAAAAACTTATGTGACCGTTCCCCCCCCCCCTCTCTCTCTCTCTCCCGCTGGTAATTCCTCGCGAACGCTGCGGTTTTGAAAAATAATTAAATAAATTTCGGGATATTTCCAATAATAGAGTTTATAGCGCACGCGACCCGTCAGTAACGTGGAAATACGATTGCGCCGCGATCGTGCCGGCCGTTCGTTCATATTTCCTCGCGTTACGACGCGCATGCTTGCGCCCATCGATATGAATTAAAACGGACGACGCGCACGTAACATTAATCGGCGGTTTTTGCATTTCGCCAAAATTATCTGCCCCACGGTACACGGTGATGTTTATGAGAATTTAATACTTCAATGCCACACGCGCGCGCGCAGCCGCAATCGCGAACGCGAAAGTGCATGAGAAGAGCGCGCACGATGGCTAAACTTGCGTAAACTTTGGCATCGTTCGTCACGTTGGCGCGTCCTGATATTTCCTCGCAAACCACCTCGGACGGCGAAGTCGATAAATGTCGTGCATTATTATTCTGAGAAACACAGTGAGCCATTGCCACGGCGGGGAGGATACAAGTTTCGCATTTTTACTGTCGCGCTCGTGCGTCGTGTCACGCGCACGAGCGAACGAAAATACGCGAGCGAGCGCGCGCGCGCAGATATGACGCGCAAAGTAATAACCGCGAGACACACAAATAATGCGGATATATGAGTCGCGATAAGAGGGAGGGGAAAGAAGGGAATTTGTCGCGAGGGATATACGCCGCGAGGTCGCGATCACGCCTCCTCCGTGGTCTTTCGCACGAGATGGAAGGAGGTGAAATCCTTCCACGGAGGTGAAAATATCCCGCTGGGAAATTGCAAGGGATTCGCGCCAACGTGTATCGTCAATTAATCCAATTTGCCGATAAGTCGGCGGTTTCTAGCTTCGACAGCCGAGCTTGTCGTGCTTGCGGATGCAAATAAGCTAAGGATATTACACAACTTGCGGACCTCTCCTAGATAGACAGACGGACAGACCAACCGACAGCGGAGGAAGAGAGAGGGAGAGGGAGAGGGAGAGAGAGAGACAGAGAAGGGATATAGACACGGCATTCCATAGGACGCGCGCGCTTGATCAGAAACGGCCTCGGTGTATGCCCCGCGGATAACACCGGGTCGGGTAATTCATTTCCGAATGCATTACACCGGCTTCAAAGCGCCGTTCTATTAACGGAGCTTTCGTACGCGAAGCTGTAATTGATTTACTCCCTGTAACCTTAACGGATTGAGTTATATTACTGCGCCGCGCGCGCGCGCGGTGCGTGCGTGTCCGTGCGAGCGAGCGAGCGAGCGAGCGTGCATCTCTCGCGAGAGCGTGAAAGAAAGATGAGCAAACAACGGACATGAACCAACTCTGCCTGCAGGCATTAGGTAGGCAGCTAGGTAGCGCGTATGCGTCCGTATCAACACATCTGTGTACACGACATATACCTCCCCCTCCCCAGCTGCCACCCATCCTCTTTATCTGTGCATCCGCGCATACATAAATACTCGGGCAAATGCACCCCTCGCGGATGGATACGGGACGCGCTAGGTGCCGGGCGCCGCTATTGGACGTGTCATTTCATAAAGATCGCTCGCTTTTTTTCTCTGGCCTTTTTTCGGGGGTTCGCGCGCGCGCGCGCACACGGCGGTCCATCGATAAAAATTACAGTATTCGCCACCGCTGCGCTGCGCCGTGCGTTCGCGACTGCACTTTGCCGGGGTCGCATAGCGTGACAATATGGGAATTTAATACCGCGATGTGCCGGGAGGTAGCCGGAGGGGTTGAAATAACGCTGTAATAACTGCCTTCGGCGGTAAACAGAGAGAAGCGAAGCGAAGAGAAGAGAAGAGAAGAGAAGAGAAGAGAAGAGAGGAGAGGAGTCGAGTCGCCTCGCCTCTCGCATCATCCCCGGCACCCTATCGACCCTACGGGGGCGAGAAGCGGGGCGTTGTATCGCGCCAGCACGGGCAAACGGAATTTCGTTAATTTCTCCCCTCCTCGCACCCCGCGCGCGCGCGCGATGTAGGTGCGCGGCGACGGCGTGTCGTAATTTCCCGCGCGCTCGCGCGTTTCTCAAGTAAATTGCCCGTATTATAATGTCGAGTGGACTGCTTAATTATCGTTCGCCCTGAACAGGGTAATTCTGCGCGCCCGCTGCGGCGAAATACTCGCGCTGATGATTTCGCTCGGCCGCGCTCGTTCGCGCTCGTGCGATCGAAACGCCGAGAGAAGCGTCCATCGCGCGCGAATCGATCGAGAGAATGGAGTCGCAAAATGCACGACGTCATCGTCGTCGTGCATCGCGGAAGTAGCTTGGTGCTACCAGCTTCTTGGAGCCCGCCGATGAGCCGAATGATCGGATATATATCGGCTGAATTAACAAATTTCTCCGAAAATTCCGCACGCGGACGTAAGATGGACGCGTTGGCACGGCGAAGCGTGCCAGAAATAATCCGTCTGGGCCCTGGGGATGCATTATTCAAGCGCTTTTAAGTAGAACAGGTCGTTACTCTACGATACGGGATATCGTAAAAAGTTACGACAGTTTCGATACGCTCGCGGAGATAAATGAAGAGCAATCAGTTTTTAATTTGAGAGTCATACAGTTCTCTGTGTGTAAAGTCCCGTACTGGCCGGTCTCTCTGTTTTCTCGCGGCGCTCGATTCCGCCGTGTGAGATAATTTCGGCAAATATTTCCCTCGGGCCGGGCCGGGTCGGCTCGTAATTCCTCCAAAAAAAAAAAAAAAAAAAAAAAAAAAAAAACAGCGACTATACACAGGCTTGAAAAATATTCAAAAAAGACGGAACGCAAGCTGGGAAGGAATAACGGTACTTTGGCGTCATTTCCGCGATCAGGGACAGCAACCGAGTCTCCACGGGATGTAAAATTGCGCCACGAGGGAAAATATCGAGGTGGTTGTATTCTCTCGGCCGCCGGTGCTCTTCCTCGCGAGGGATCTTAAATCGGGCGGCAGGTGCGCGTGATAGCGGCAGAAATTTAATCAGGTATATCCCCGCTATTACGTAACGGCCACGAGTGCGCAGTAAAGAATTTACACTTATAATTGACAGTTGCACGTAGCGCGTAGCGCGTCGTCGTCGTCGTTGTTGTTGTTGTTGTTGTTGTACGACCGGTATCGAGATGAACGCGTAAACAACGCGCCGTAATATCGAAGCTGGAAATGCGTCGACGACAGAAAAAACTGGCGCTCTCTGCGGACCCTCAATGTGCTTGAACGTTTATTATGAAATTATTTCACGCGCAATTTTCCAAGATAGCCGGAGCCGCGTCGCGTATCGAGAGATATCTCGCGGGATAATAAATGTAGCCGTTCCCGAAAATTCAAGAGATATCGTCGAAAGAGGGAGAGAAGAATGAAATTGCCGAGACAATGACTCAGCTCGAAGTCGCCGTAACGACGTTGGAGAAAGACAGGGGTGCGCGATCACGATGCAAGTTTAATCAGCACACACACACACACACACACACACACTCGATACATGCGATATCCGAAAACTGTTCCTCGATTCGCGAGCATCCCGATATGTTCCCGAAATGCTTGCGCGAAAATAGATACTCCGCCCTCCTCCTCTTCCTCTCTCTCTCTCTCTCTCTCTCTCTCTCTCTCTCTCACTTGCACGGCCGTTCAAGTACAAATCGCCGAAACACCGCATCGAGAGAATTTCCGGTATCGAAAATTTTAATATTACAACGCCGCTTTCTTTCTCTCTCCGGGTTTACTTCCGGGTGCGGACACGTCGAAATAGGTGAAGGGTGCCGAGCGAACGCAACGGGATGGAGTAGCAGGGTGGAGAGGAGCGCGACGCAGGAGCATACCAACAGAGAGATAGATAGAGAGAGAGAGAGAGAGAGAGAGAGAGAGAGAGAGAGGTGAGATTGCGGTACTTATGGAAATTAAAATCGCTCCCCGACAAATATTCGCGAGGAACGACTTACGAAACTCCAAAGTTTAATCTTGAATTTGATTAAGCCGAGCGCCCGTGGCCTCCCGCCGTCACGAAAGTCGCGCTCTCAACCCCCACCTCTGTGTCACCCTCTCTCTCCGCGTCCTCCCCCGCCGCCGTCAAGCCGGCGGCTCTCTCGTTGCGCCTCCGCGAATTAACTGACCGTGCTTGGGATTGTTCCGTAATAAGGTGAAGGCACTTCTCGTTTGTTCGCGCCTTAACGACTGACCGATATAAAATTAATTTCCGGCGCGGGGAAGCGCCGGTAAATTGCGTGCCGCGTAATCCGGGCTCTCTCTCTCTCTCTGTCTCTCGCTCCTTCTCTTCGTGTCTTTGCAATCGAACGAACTAGGGAGCTGAAGGAGGCCGAGGTCTCGAAAAAAAAAAAAAAAAAAAAATACGTTCTCTCGACTTTGAGCGATTTTTTGCCTTTCCTGTTCCCCTTCACATATAACGCGTGCATGAACCTAAAGGTCATTCTACAATACGTGTCGCAAGTTGTAAACCGTAAGAACTGACCAATTATAGCCGATTATTTTTGTAATAATCGACTGTGATTCGTCAATTCTTACGACTTACAACTTACGACACGTATTGTGTTGAATGATCTTAAAGGACCTAACGTAGTACAGACGACGTACAGGATTCTCTTTCCTTCCCGCTTCTTCGCGCAGGCACGATACATTTTGACTTGATAGTGTGAAATTTCCATATCGATGGTGCGCGAGCGCTTCTGAAGACCGCGTGAATTTCGCGCGATTGCGCGCATCGGGTTTTGCGGCGCTTTGGCAAGAGGCGCGTCGATAAATTGAATTATGCAGGAAATGTCGTAATTGACGGCATGTGCGATATTAAAATATTAATTCGCCGCGCTCATATTAAAAGCGCATTAAAATATTAACGCACACTTTGTGCTTCATCGAAAAATTAAAACGGCGTCTATGCACCGCCGCGATAATTGCATCAACCGGCCCGGCGTAAACATCATGTTAATTTGCGAGCATCAACCATGCGGTCGGACGGTTTCCGCTTACAGGAAGAGAAAGAGAGAGAGAGAGAGAAGGAGGGAGAATATTGAGCGTCTTTGTGGCACCAAAATTGACACAAACAATTTTTGTTCGAGCGGGCGTCAGATATAAAATAATCCGCTGACACTTCACGTCATCAATGCGATCATACGTCATGTAAAACACCGCAATCCGTTCGACGAACGAGCCATTGTGCGCGAAATTCAATTCGTCAACTCGTAATAACTTAACACAGGCCACTGTCGCGTGACGATGCAAGACTAATGCTCACGGGGTAACTTTACATTGCCGCAACGACCTCGAACTAGCGAAACTTTTGATTATCGCAATCCCCAATCACGGCAATTAGCGATCGCACTCGACGGATCGAATTGCGGTGAAAGAGTCGCGAGCAAACGAGTAATCGTCGATATCTGTATACGATGCGCACACATCGTTTACAGATCGAGAGACGAGCAGTGACGAGCAAAAACGTGCAAGCGACGTTCCATCTTCGCCTTCGTGCGTGTCGTGAGCAGCCTCTCTCGCGGAATCGATAATTCGCGAATAATCTCGATCCGCCAGGTGTTCGCATATCGGCGGTAGCCGTTTCGCCCAGAAGGGACCTCGCCGGCGCGAAATCCGTCGGGACAGCGCGCTTATAAGCTACAAATATCCGCGTGTACGCGCGCACCACAGCTCGGCGGGGTGCAGCCGGTGCCGTGCGCGCGACTAGGCGAAATTATCTGAAATTTCAGCGCAATTGGAAACACACAGACGCACACACACACACACACACACACACACACACACACCGGCTCTCGTTGGCTGGCTGGCTGGCTGGCTAGCGGGCTGGCGATGGAAATAGACGACGAGCGGGGGAAACGTGCCGCGCGCCTCCGCGCGACAGGACGCCGACGGGGTGAGGGACAGGGATAATTTCGGTCCTCCCGCGGCAAAACATCGCGGTCGACCCTTTGCGTAATTGGCGTCACACCGGCGTTTACGGCAGAGGGCCGTGCGCGCGCTGCGCTGCAGCCCGCAGCAACAGCCAGCGCGTGTGCCGCATGTGCGTGCGCGTGTGACCATAACGCGCCGCGCGAAGTGTCCGAGAATAATTGCGCCCCCCCCCGCCGTTGTTCTCTCGTATTCTCTCCATCTCCTCTCTATCCTTTGTCTCTCTCTCTCTCTCTCTCTCTCTCTCTCTAGCAACGACGCGCAGAGAATTCGACTTGCAATAGCGGGGGGATTCCTCCCCCTTCTCCTCTTTATCTCGTCGGCGAGACGTGAACTCCTTTTCCCGTTTTATTTCATCTCATTCGATCGCGAGCTGTTAGCGCGGAATATATTCCGACAGCGGGAAGCTTGTGGAAAGTAGCGTGAATGTTCTCTCTCCGTCATCCTTCTACTTTCCCAGCGACAAAATATCTGTCACCATTCGGGGCAAACGGTAGCGGTATTTTCTTTTCGTTTTGCTGACCCGTCGATTGTCAACCGCACACGGCGATCTCGGCGCCCCGGCCGTGTCCTGGAACTCACTCGTTTCCGCAGAATGTTGCCGTGCGCAAAAGTTGAGCGATTTAAGGAGCGCGAGTCGGTGCTTCGACGCTGCGAGGCAACGCGCGCCAGCGCGCTCGATGAAGAGGCCCCCGCGCGGCATTCGGGAATAAATGTATCGCGATATCACGCTCGTTGAACGTTGAACGCTGCTACGTAGTTCGGTACGGGTGATTTCTCGGGGAGAATTCCCCAATTCGGACTGGTGAAATTGGCGAGCTGCCGAGTGAGAAAGTGTCGGAGTTTCGCGGTGTGTTCGCGCAAATACTGCCTCTGTTTTCGCGAAGCCCGTATATGTACGCTCCCGTGTTTTGCGTGCCGTTCCGCGTGCGAGCGAGACGCGGTGTGGTTGTGCGTCGATCTGACGTAGACACTGCGAGAGAATTACGCGAGCCGCAAAACGCGCGACCTCCGGGCGATACGTTTACGCTAAACGTACCGAAACGGTCCACGGGAAATGAGCCGGAGGAGCTGGAAGTTAACGTGTTAGAGCGCGTCGCTCGCGTCCGTCCGTCCGTCCGTCGTCGTCGTCGTCGTCGTCGTCGTTGTCGTTCTCATCTTGCGTCCCCGTTGCTCGGGAAATGTAATTTTTGCGTGCGCTGAGGTTTGCCGGAGAATTTACCCACGGCGAACACACACTTTTCCCGCGGTAAATGGTCGCGAGTTAATTGGACGTTTGTCGACGCAATCTAGACATCGTTGCACTCGAAATTATGAAAAATGTAAACCAACGGGATAGGTCCAGCCTCGCGCCGCGAGGCGAATCAGCTTGTTGCAACTTTGCGAGTTTCATAAAAATCAACAGAGCTACGCGCAGCGTGTTTCGAAACAGCGCTCGGAAACGACAAACTAGAAACACGAAGCGGGCGGAATAAAAAGAGGAAGAGAGAGAGAGAGAGAGAGAGAGAGAGAGAAACAATTTTTAGTACATTTGAACTGTTGGTCAACATTTTGAAAAGCTGCGATACGTTATCTGTTAAACGTGATGTAAAGACGAGGCGCGAATTTTTCAAGCGCGTACCTCAAGGCTAGCGCATTTAGTCGTGCTGAAGAGAACGAAGGGGAAACACATCGAGCAAAAAATTTCGGCGCTAATAGCTCGACGCACACGACGCAGATAGACACGGGCGTGCGCTGGCGAAGGTGCACGCATCTGCCTAGCAACAGCACACGTGCGCGCACCTGCACGAGACCGAGAGAGAGAGAGAGAGAGAGTGAGAGAGGGTGTCCGGCATCGAACGATGCGCAACGCATCTGTCTGTCCATTCTGGGTAACACGCGCGTCTACGCGAGCGTCTCCAGCGAGACGTCCCGGCATGTAAATGACGAGAACGCGCGAGACGATGGGGACGCGAAATGCGGGGTTGACGATAGCGGACGAGGGCGGAAGAAAGAGAGCTCCGCTCGCTGGTGGAAGGGCGACAGGACGAGAGAATACGGGGACGGTCGGGGCAAAGGGCGCCGCTGAGAGAGACAGAGGGTGCATTCAAACACTGATAAGAGACTCAATTATCGAACTATCACAGGGCGGTCGGTTCCGTTTGCATTTCCAATTATTTGCTGGGAAACGGTCTGCCAATACCGTGCCGGGTACTCTCGATAACGTTCGACCTCTCTCTCTCTCTCTCTCTCTCTCGCTCTCTCTCTCGCTCATTCGCCCGCTCGCTCGCTTCCTCCTCTCTCGGTCCCTCTCGCTCCGCATCTCGGACACCCCGTCGTCGTCCTCCGCTCTCCACTGGCGCGCCGTTTTCCACGATACTCCCTCTGTGCTTTTCTCTCTATCTCTCCTCGCTCGCTCTCTCTCTCTCTCTCTCTCTCTCTCTCTGTCTTTCTCGACTCTCTGCCTCCCCCTCTTTCGGAGCCGGTTCTTTCGCAGCTCGACAGTCTGGTCTAGGCTCTAACTCGGACGTCGTGATTCACTGTCGCTTTCTGAATGGTAGTAGTTCTACCTGTAGAAAAGTCCACAGCCCTGAATATCCTTTCGGCAATGCAAGAGTGGCGCGAGATTATTCTTCCTCGACAACTTTTAAGGAACCGGCGCGAGAAGCGGCGATTATGAATGTAAGCGGCGGCTCTTCGCGCGACATCGCGTTTTTTCTTCGACACGCGCAGCGCGCAACGGGTTAGAGATACCGGGGATGTAACATAATGCTATCTGATAATATCGACAAGCGCAATATTCCGAGAGCGGATGCAGCTCGAAGCCATTACATAATCTCCGAGGAAATCATTGCGGATACTATTCCGCGTGCGTGCGGCGGAACGTCAATGGGATTGACACGCGCTAGATTACAGACTACTTGATTGCGAGTACGAGAATCCGTTAATCCGACGATAGGACGGTAATCCCGGCGCGCGATCATTATATCAGGACGACGACGACGCCGGTTGCGCTTTGAGGTATTAGCGAACGCGCGGGGCAAACACGCGCACGCCTTCGCGGAGCGCAAAGCGTCAATTAAAACATCCATGAAACTTCTCTCGCCGACGCGCGGAGGCAGACCGATCCGCCGACGGAGAGAGGCGCCGCCCTTTGAGCCGTTTCCCAGGCCGTTAAAAGCGTTTCCCGGCAAAACACTAATATTAAATGTTATTTACACTGCGCACAATGGCCCTCTCGCGCGCCACGGCGAGGATCGCGGCAGTTATACGGAGGAAGTAGCTAAACGCGGAAAAGCGTGCGCGGTAGAGCTCGGCAACTCGGATTCGCGCGCGCTTACGCGCCCCGCCGACGTACACGGGGCGAATATTGTGCGGTGTAAATTAACGCGGCCGGCGGGGTGTTAATTTATGAAATTTATTTCGTCTGTTTGCGCGCTCGCGCGCCACCCTTTCGCGCCCTTATTATCTTCCGCGCTGCGTAATGTGGCGGCGCACAGTGTGCCGAAAGCCCCGAAAAGTGGCCAAAATTAATTATGGCTGAACCAGGAAGGTTAGCCAAAAACTGATAATTGGAAATAGAACCGTAGCATGAGGAGTCATTTTTCCAGTAAAAAGGAAGTTGCAAAAATCAATGTTGCAATTAATTGTTATAAACAAATAACTAAATAATGACTGTAGAACAAAACTGATTACGCTACTTGATTCTACGGGAAAAAATACGAAAGTAACATAATAGCGTAATAACTAATAGCGTAATAAATAATATTGACATATTGTTTAAGTAAATAACACGTATATTTTTGTTTTTATATTTTTTTATTTTTGTTTATTTTATTTTCTTTTGTTTTTATATTTTTGTATTATTTTATGATATATGGTTATTCACCATGCAATAAAACTGTATCTTCCAAAGTTGGAGCTGCTAACAATTGAAGAACTTCTGTAGGAAAAGGATCAGCTTTTTTAACAGAAGTTTGTTTGAAGGACGAAATAACAGGGTCTGAGGAAAGCAAAAGTCTTTTAAATAATAATAATAATAATAATAATAATAAGGATTCCCATTTCTACCTAGGGGGAGATTTCTGTCACGGTAATGTTATAAAATAGTTTATATATATAAAAACAAAGCAACAAAAAATGTTTATTTTATATAACCTTTAGCTTTTATATTTATAATTTTCATATTTATATTTTTTATTGTTATTAGTTTTTTATATTTATATTGTTTATGTTGTTTATCAATTATGATTTGTTTATTTTACGTTAAAAATTACAATTTTCCCCGTAAATGTTCACGGTAAACATTTTTTGTCATATACGTAACATATATGTTAAATGTTATGTACAGAGATGGTTCTGCTATATATATAAGCTTTGTTGCGTTGCAGATATGTCACAAAAGTCAGATATATAGCAGAAACATCTCTGTGTATAACATTAAACATATATGTTACATATTCGACATAAAATGTTTACTAGGTTGCATTATTAAACAGTTGTTATCGCGTTCGAAATAAATAAAAGTTTAAAGTTTGTGGTTAATTGTTAGTTTGTTTGCCAACATCATAAATTTAACTAGAGTAAATTATTTTGGTCGACAATTTAATTTTGGTATGAATCGGTATTATCTACAACTGAGAGGATTTGACCGTAAGCGTATAAAGTATGGATCGCTGCTCATAAAATTTATCATATCTTTGTAACCGCTGGATACCGCTGTTTCTACTTCTGTATAAACATTAATAAACATCCTACCTTTGTTTTGACAAAAGTACAACGTTGTGGCAGATCGTGAATTTTTTGTATACGAAATAGATGATAGACAGTATATAAAATATAACTTCTTTACATTTAATTGTTATGTGATATATATAAGACATTCTAATATTATTTTCCTTGTAAATGAAAGTAAACGGATCAGATATTAAACAGGAAAAATCATTTTGATCATGGAAACTTTTTCGAAGCAAAATCAGATATATCATTCTGAGGATTATAATCGTGCTATTTCTTACATCTCAATATATATAACTTTCATTCTACATATCTTCGTTATACAGTCGAATTCCGACATACTTTAACTACAATTGATTAATTTGGACCTTCTCGAAAATATACTGTAAAGGAGAACCAAAAATTACGATTTTCATTTTTTTCTATTTTGGCCACGTTTAACGACTTTCGGCACACTGTGCGGCGGCGGCGGCACGTAACGGCACGTGAGCGCGTGTGCGCGCGCCTTTAATAATCGAAGGAAAGCGATGTGAGGTCGATGATCGCGCGACCGCGCGATAAAAATCGCAGCAACGAGCAAGATAGGAATATCGCGCGGCGGCGATATATCGAAGACGAGAGTGGGTTTCGGTAAAAGCGAACGACGACGCGGCTGGCGAGCGAGCATATCAGATTTGGCGCGTAATCACTTTACGCGCGCGCGCGCGCGCGCGGTCTCTTTGACGCAGAGACGTAAAATTTTCGAGTTCTTTTACCGCCGGCGGTTTTCCGAGGCGGTTAATTTCCGCCAGTCACGCGTCGCAGATAAATACGGCCGAATGAGAGTATAATTTATCTCGAACGGTATCTCGAAATGATTTATCCGGAATTTTCGCCGAGCATGCCGCTTCTCGATCGCGCGTCCGAGATCGAGCCGTAGGATCGAGCGGAGACGGGGTTGTGGCAAATGCACACGACACGCGTATGTGTGCTCCTACGTGGGCATCTAGGTGGCAGTTGACGACGTGGTGATGTGCACTCCTTCACCTCTGACATTTCTCAGTAATTCGCGATTCGTTTGCCGGTCGAGCCGTTCTTTCACTCCAATTCTGTCGCTCTCGCAGGAGCGTCATTAATTTAAGCGGCCCTCAGAAGCGAGGAGCGGAGAGAAGGGTGCGGTAGTAGTGGCGCGTGTGAGACGAGATGAGACGAGAAGAGCTCGCCGAGAGAGTGAGAGAGAGAGAGAGAGAGAGAGAGACCAATCGCGAGCGAATCGCGAAAATAAATCCCGATTCCGTCGAACGATCTCGGCAACTTTTTCGCTTCGCGTCGAGTTCTTATGATTGCTTTTCCCGCCCCTTTCCTCGTCCTTCTTCCTTCTCTTCCTCGCGAACAAATATCAAGAATCGAGAGGAGACGGCAGGGGTGGCCTCGTAAATAGAAAACCCGCCCGATTAGAGATGGAACTTCCGGTGAAATGCGTTGTTATGACGCGCGGATTCCGCGGTTCGCGGTTAAAACGTTATTACGTACCGATCGGGGGCCGAGTAATGGAAGGAGACAAAATCGCGCTTACAAAGACAGCGAGCGGCAACGATTACGTCAGCAATGAGGCAGACAGGCAGAGACACTCGTGAAACGCCGTGGCGCAGGGGGATCGGCGAGTAGTCGGGCTGGGCGCAGGGGCGCGGGGCGGAGAGGAGAGGAGAGGAGAGGAGGGGAGAGGAGAGGAGAGGGGAAGGGGGCAATGGAAAGGGGCAAATCCCAGGGGTGCGCGATGATCGATTGAAACGTTAACGAAATAAAGCGGCGCATCAGTCGCCGCGAGATCTCTCCGCTCTCTCCTCCGCACTCTCGGCCCTCTCCGAGGGGATGATTAAAATTCGAGGAGGGGGGCGCGCGACGTGGACACCGATGGACGAGGCCCCGGATGAGAAGTCGACGGGCCCCCTCGCTCCCTCCCTTCCATTCGCGCGACAACGGCCCGTTAATCATGAGATTTGACGCGGAGGTGACATCAAACGCTGATTTACAGCGGCCGACAAAGCTCCTGGATTTCTCGCCGAAAGTCGACGAGGTATTGTCGCGAATCCCCCCCACCCTCCCCCCGCGCTAACCTGCCGCCGTTTAGCGCTAAGCGTGACCGAACAGACGCGGATGTTTATAATGTGTAGTATGTATACGTTCATAAATAGTTGCGCGATAACACGAACTACTTCCGATTTGGCGTAGAGACGGACGCTAACGATAACTGTACGCTTGGCGAAGCGCTTTGGAGTGACGACACAAAATCGACAGAACTCTGTCGATGTAGCCGATTGGCCCTCGAGAACTCGTGCGATATCGTCGCGAGCGCGATCAATCGATGATGAATCACGACGACGACGACGACGACGACGACGACGACGACGACGACAAAAGCACCGAAAACGTCCTGTCGCGCTCGACAGGGGGAGGAGGAGGAGGTTCGTCGCAGACGACTCGTCCTATTTTTATCCACCAACAGGCCCCGTCATCGTGCATTATATACCGTCCGCGCGGCGCCGCGTCTATAGGAAACTCATGAGTCATCGGCTCGCGTTTACGTTGATCGTGACTTTCCCGCGGGCTATGACTAATAGCGGGCGCGTCGTCGTCGATGCTGTTTAATTCAAAGGCTGCCGCGCCGGGGGCATACGATGAAGATATTTAAAGAATCGCGGCCGAAGATGCGGGGGAAGATGAAAGGGGGAGAAAGATGGAGCGAGCGATGAGACTCGTGTGTCGCTAAATTGGCCAGCTGAGGAGGAGCGCGTTGGTTTTAACCGGCGCGCGAGAGTCTCGCCCCGGCCTGGGAAAAAAAAGATCTCTCCCCGCGACGCGTTATATTACGGGTGTCACGTCCGGCGGAATTTCAAATTCGCACGCGCTCTCGCCTGTCCGACAGCGATTCCGCTCGAAACCGTGCTCGACTTTTATAGGTTTCGAACGAACCGAGGGGTCGAGCCGAGAGATCGGAGCGTGATATAAAAGTCGGTCGAACGCGCGCGCGCGCGGCTTCTACCAGTTTTCCTCCTTGCTTTTCTCTCTCCGAGTTGCCGGGGACGTAAACGCGGGCGATATTAACTTTCCTTTCGCGGCAGCTCGATTCTATGTTGATAAGGAGCGCCAGGGGAGCATCAGGGGAGCGAGCGCGAACGTAACTGGAAAGAAGACGCGCACCCCCTATCTCTCTCTTTCTCGCCCTCCCGCCGCTGCATCCACGCGGCGGGGAGGAGAGCGTGGGGCGGAGAAAAATTCGCGAAGAAAAATGTGATAACTTTCGACGCGTGTCGGTGAGATTTAGAACGATCATTTGGGACGAGCGCAAAGCCGCTCGCGCGCGAGCGGGAACGAGAGCGGGAGATTTATCCGCGTCAAGCTGGAAATTTAGCCGTCGATGGCGTGTGTTAGCCGGCGGAGCTTCACCCTAATTGATACCGATATGTCACGAGTTTGGGAAGAAGGAATTAGATCTGCTTTTCGCATCCATTTCGCGGATGAAAAAAATGTCGCGAGACGGCGTAGCGCACGGCGTAGCGTGCGCTCGCCGCGTGAGGAAATCCGAGTTTCGCGAATCGATAATTGCAGGATCGAGAGAAACAAACGTCGCGTGAGAAATGGCGCTCGCGCCGCGCCGAGTGTTGGCAGAGAGTTTTCCCGCTGGAAACTTGTCGCGCGCTCGGAAAAATTGATCGTCTTCTTCCCCCTGCCTCTCCGCCGCGTCGCGTCTCCCGCTCTCGCGTCCCGAGCGTCGTCGGCGCCCGAATTGCGGGGACTTCTAATTGCGTAGCTCGCCTTTCGCGAAACTACGTTAATAACCCGGAAATAACGAAAGTCGAGGCCGAAAGAGAGCGCTCGACAGCGTCCTGTTTCACGGTCTTTGTCAATTAGACGATAATTAACTTCGTTCCCCGCAAATCCCAGCGATATCGACTCCGATTCTCGCTTATTTTCCCCGCCCCCCCGACGGGGAAGTACCGCGGAGAGACGGAGAGACGGAGAGACGGAGAAAGAGAGAGCGGAGAGAGCATCTGCTGTAACAAGATATAGGTATTATCACGCGAGCGGGTAAAAACACGAAGGAAGGAGGGATCCCGGGCGGCAGGCAGCAATAAGATGGCGCCTAATCTCAGTTAAGAAGAGTAAATAATCAAGCCGAGTGAATGACTGCCAATTTAATCAAGCCGTCACCGGCGCCGGCCGGGATTTCCGCGCCGGAGCGTCGAGACCTCTCTCTCGCTCGTTCCGTTCGGCTGGCGAATTTCAGTTTCCGCGTTTGTTCACGTTCTCACACCTGTATCCGCGTCTGAGACCACGAGACCTTGGGACTCGACCGTGTCCGCAATCCACATGCGTCACTCGCAACCTTTTTTTCCCTCGACTTCGACTCGGAACACTCGATCGCGCCGCAAATCCGGTCGATACTGGATGGCCATCGAAGCGGTCGAAAACGACCGGTTCGTAAGTTCCTACGAAACTTACTCACGAATTTATACAACGATGCATTTTACATTTTACGCGGACTCGAATAAAACTAGAATGAATAAATCAACATTTTTGCACTCTTGCGCACAGTACTGATGAAAACAAACCAAAAAGGAAAAAAAAAAAAAAAAACAAAAAAAAAACAAAAATTTGTCATCTCGACCGTTCCGGTAGAAACAAACCGCTCTCTAATCACCGTGGTGGTGGTGGTGGTTTTAGCGTTATCGCGCCTCACCGTGCGTACGTATCGCGGTAAGAGTCGAAAAGATAAAACCCGCCGGTTTATGCCCTCCGCATACGATTCGTGCGCGCGATTTGCACGCGCGGATTTGCCACGGGAGAAAAAGCCCGCGCGAATATCGAGCGAACGAGATGGGGGCAAGCCACGTAGACGTAATTTTATATTCTACGTCACTACGTGGCTGATATCAAACGCGGATTTAATTCGCTCTCGCGCTCGTTGCCCAAGATTCCGGCCGGTCGAACGAGAAAAGTACACGGTGCGTGCTTTGCACACGCACACACGCGCGCGCGCGTGCAGCACAGACGGCATGTATATTACAATTTCGCTCACGTTCCCCGCGAATTCCTTGATATTCAGATTGGAATCACGCTAATTCATACCGGCGCGCGCGCGCGACGGAATCGCACGGACGCCGCGGCCGTGCGGACGGAAGGATCCTTCGATATTCAAGACCTCGCGTCGAATTTGCATTTAGATAAAATACAACGTCAATATTGGCGCGAGACTGCGATCGGGTGCAGTTGGCGCGACAGCTCGATGTAACAAACAGAATTGAAGACAGAGGAGAGAGAGAGAGAGAGAGAGAGAGAGAGACGGACGGGCGAATCGTCAAATAATTCAATGAATGAGACACGAGCGGCGGCGTGACAAACACGGATTAACAAGACCGGTCGCTTCTCGCACGCGAGAGAGAAGATGGCGCGCGCGCGCGCAGCGGGTCGTCCTCTTCAGCGAGTAGCACGTGTGTCTCGAGAGCGAGATTCTTTCCTTGTAATCCTCGCAAAGAGACGCAAAGTGCACGCGGTGGCAGGAAATTTGTTGCCACCTGCAAAATTCGTCCTCTTTCGCGTCTCTCGACGTGGAGAGTTTCGTCGCTTGCGCTTCGACGAACAGCCGCTGTCGAGCTGAGCTCTCGAAGGCCGATATCGCGATACGTAATAGTATAAAGGGATTAAACTGCGGATAAGTGCGTAATTGCGGAGCTCCTCGCCTGCCAGGCTCGCGCACGAAGATGGAATCGGGGTTATCGCCGCGCCAAACGGCGAGACGGCTCGGGATCGAAAACAATCGAGGTTCGTTACTAAAGAGGTAATTTGATCGCGCTGCCGCTTAATGAGCGTTTCCAGCAGCAAAGTCCTAAAGAGGTATTTGCACAAAGCTTCCGCTGTTAATCGGAACCTAATTAAGTGAGAATAGAGCGAGCCTGGCGCAACGATGACAGATCGGACGCGAAATACGCGACGGCAAACGCGATAAATAGCCCGGCGCGACGAGATATTCGGGCAAAATCATCTTCTCGCCCACGCACACGTATTTTCTCTTTTTAACGGTTCATCTTCTCTCTGCCGTTACGAAGGGCCGGAAAACCCGGGCGGGAAAAATTGCCGAAGACCGCCGTGTTATGTTACATTTGCGAGGTAAAACGTGCCAAACGCCCGAGCGCGTATCTTACTCCAGCACATATATTCTTGTTGTTCGGGCCTCTAAATTGGAATATTTCAACCTTCAGCGCAGAGAATATATATGCACGCGCGTTGAAAATGTAGACACGCGTTCTGCGTTGGAGATTTACAGAAATACGTATCCGTATTTAAAAAGAGCGGGATAATAAGAGGAGACAGAAAAAGACCACCTTGGAATTACCTTAGCCGGTATTCAGGTGTTCGCCGGTTCATCGAAATCTGTCCCATGCGTCTCGCACGAAAATGCTCGTCGAAAATGTAACGACCGACCGCGGCTTTCCGTATACGGCAATGCGATTGCCGATGAGAGAAAACGGGACCGGTGGGGAGGAGGGAAAGGGAGAGGAGAAAGAGGAGAACGGAGCCTCGGGCTTTCGCGTTTCCTAAACGAGCGTGTGAAGAAGAACGAGTCCGCTGGCACGATTCCCATTATCTCGTTTGATCGGCACGACGGCGCGAGGACGCGTCCCTACGAGGAGAGACCGCCTGGCCCTTGAAACGGGTCCTCCCAAATTAGGCGCCGAATTCTCACCCGGCCGGCCGGCACCGCCTACCGCGTGTCCTCTCCGCTCTCGTGCACGTGCAGGCAGGCAAGTCAACGGCCCCCGGTTATCACCGGCTGAAATCGGGGACCGGTCGTTCTCGTCGTCGTCGTCGTCGTCGTCGGCAAAGACCACCTACGCTTCCCACGGCACCCTTTCGCTCGCGCTCGCTCATTCGCGCGCGCGCGCGCAGCTTTATGGCTGGAGCGGCTAACGGCAGTCCGCGAGAGGAGCGTGTATATATGTGTATTGCGCCGGGTAAATGCGTTTCTTGCGAGAACAAGAACGGCAATAAATAAGAATGAATCGTGTTATTCCGAATGCGGCCCGTTCTCCGGCGCGGCGCGGCGCGGCGCGACTTTAACGACTCTGAGAGCCGCGTGAAGACGCGCGCGCCTTCGACATTAGAACACCGATACTGCTTGGACGCCTCCTCGTCTCGTCAGCGTTCCGTAGCGCGAGTAGCATTTGTTAACACGTTCAATGAGTACCGTGATGGTAATCGCCGAATCACTATGCGCACTGCATCATCATGTGATCTTATCGGTAATTGCGTAGAAGGTACAATGAATTTAAAAGCCGAAAAATTGATCCGTACCGCCAATAGAGAGCCGACGGAACGTGTCTTGAGAATCATGCCGATTTACAGCATATCTTTCGCTCGTCAGAGAAGCGCGATATGATGTTTGCTCTCAACATCACTTTCGTACGATGCGATTGTTAATGGAAACCGGCACGGTCGAGCACGGGAAATTGACGCGTTGACGGAACGGACAAATCCTGTCGCGCTGCTGCGATGCTTCTGCTGAGAAAATAACGCACAAATCGCCGCGCTAAAAATAGTCGGTAACGGATGAACGAATGCGTCCGAGAGAAGTCACCCAGCTCTTGTCGATTAAACCGTCCTTGGCCGTTTCTTCCCGCCGGTTTCACCCGCGCGCGAATATTAACGATCCCCGCCACGCGTTCGCGCTATCGGCCGCGAATTTCGGAGACGCCACCTGTTTTCCCCGAATCATCTCTTCTCTCTCTCTCTGTCTCTCTCTGTCTCTCTCTCGTTTACGCATAGCTTTCCGCGACACCCCGTCGGGAAGAAACGATGGGAAGAAAGGCGAGCAGAGGAAGATATTGAAAGTCAGAACGCAACAAACGTGTGTGCGCGCGCGCGATCCTCTTGTATCGCCAGGTGACTCAGCAGTCCCGGCACGCTCTTTTGCGCTCGTTCGAGAAATCATGGCGGGAAGGACGCGAGCAGCACGAAGGGGGCAGAACCCGGCTCACTCGTAGAAATACGCTTATCATGTCCCGACGGCGTGCGCACCGGGGGGAAATAAAATCCGCGCGGCCTAACCGTACGCGATCGGCGACGGCGACGGCGACGGCGACGGCGACGGCGGTGGTGAGCGAGGTATAAAGCCGGATTGACATTTACGTCCGACTCGAAAGTGCGCGTAACTGCGTGGAACGTAAAGCGCTATGATATACGAGCGGTACAGCTCCGTCTCTCCGACCTTCTCTCCTTCTTTCTCTTTCTCTCCGTCTGTATGTACACCGAGGGACCGGACCCGCGGCGGCGTCGTCTCGCCGTAAGATCCATACGAAATTCCCCATCTAATACGCATCCAATTTTCACGACCTCTCCCTCTCTCTCTCTCTCTCTCTCTCTCTCTCTGCCTCGCGTGTCGCGATTAAGTAAGTACAAACGAGATAAAAAGACACGCGTGTATCCCTTTCGTTCGACCCGGCTCAGAGTTCTGAAGTTTCAGCGTGTCTGCAACTGTGCTCTCCCACTCGGGTATTCGCTAGTGGCTGATGGAAAACACGGGGCGAAAATACGGCGTCGTATGCAAGCTGGATCCTCGGCATTCGGTCGCTAGCATATTTAGACCCCGACGTCTTCGTTGGCCAGGCAGGCAGACCGCTCGCGTAAGTAGGAAGAGGACGGTAACGTCGCGCGGGACTGGCCGGCAGCCACATCGAGACACGAGAGCGCGTGAAACGCGGACAGTGAGCAGTGGAGCGGAGCAGTGACGCGTTTTTCCCTTCGCCCTGCGTGGGATCTGCGAGGGGGATAACGCGCGAGAGCGTTATCACCGTGTCGCGTGTCCGCTCGCGTTGTTGTCGAGCGGGGACAAGCCGGGTTTGTTGCGCGTTCCACGCGGAATACGCGGAGAACGCGCGGCGACGTCGCGACGTCGCGTTTTTATCGAAAAACCGGCCGCTCGTCATTGCCCGACGACCTGATTCGGGAAGCCAGAGAGAAACGGGCTATGAGACTGAGAGAGAGAGAGAGAGAGAGAGAGAGAGCGAATAAGCACGGGCAACGTTGCGTGGCGTGATTTGTGAGCGGGTGAAGCGTTACGGTCGCGATTGCCGTCATTCCGTGATGCATCGCTGCGGCACGCGTCTGATGACACAGCTACGCGAGCGAGGGAGGCGGGTGGGTGGGGGGGAGGGGGGCATCGGTCAGAGGGCAAAAGCGGTGTGCATATGCGCGACCGCGAACGGCCACCGGCGGCGATCAGGTAAAGGGAATCGCCATATGGTCCCCTCTCGTCGGCGTCGTCGTTGACGCAGTTAGCCTCGCAATCGGAGAGTCGCGCGCGCGGCGGCTTTACCAGCGGCGAGCTCGAGCGGCGCTTTGCGCGCTGGAAACTGCGCGTCATCCGGCGGTCGCGCGCAGCTATTAACCCCCCGCGTTCCACGAGCCAGCGCGCCAGCCCCGTGGCGGCCGCCGCATCGCTCTGCAGCGGCGAGAGAGAACGTCGAATTTCAATTCTTGCGCTTTTCCGATTTCCACGCGAAATCCGCCACGGCAAATCGACGACACTTTCGCCCGCGCGGCCCAACGAAATGTTACACCCTTCCTGCCGCGGCTTTGCTCTGCATTATAGCTCCGGACTCCTCCGGAAGGGGCGCTTTGGAGGGGAAAGTGACGCGTTCGATCTCGTCCCGGTGACCTATGAACTTTGTTTCGCTCTCTCGCGTCGATTCGCGATAATCGCGTTCCGTCGCGAACGCGCGTGGCAGAATCGCCGCTCGGGCTCTTTTTCCTTCCGAAGCTCCCGCGCCGCGGAAATCACACCTACTCATGATCGTCCGAACCAACCGAGTGTGTACCACACGGGGTGGTGCACTGCGGGGTGAGGGGAAATTCACGCTCGCTTAACACCGTGAATAATCGAAGAAAGCGATGCGCAGCGCCGCTTCGGGTCGCAGGTGTGCGTCGTGCCCGACGCCTGGATTCGACTCGACGCGCGTCCTTCTCTCTTCCATCTCCCTGTCGACGACGACGACGACGGCGACGACGACGAGGACTCGGGTAATACGCTTCCGCGACACAGGAGCGCACACCTGTTTTGCTGGCGCCAACAGGACAGAGAGAGCTCTCTCTCTCTCTCTCTCTCTCTCTCCCTCTCTCTCTCTCTCTCTCTCTATCGGGCAATGGCGGCGCGATGGCGGCGGAACGCGCTCAATTCGAAGCCGGTATGCGCCCGCGGCCCGAAGATGAGACACTCGAGCGGAAAAGGGAATTCGCAATTCGCGTCGGTTCGAATTCACCCCGGTGGTTAATTCTTGCGCTCGGCGGAGCCGCGCGGCGCGCATCGCCGTCGAGCATTGGACCGCGAACGCGCTTCGGCGTTCCCCGGGGATTGGGACCGAGCCAAGTCCCGTCAGAGAATCGAGGACCGGCCGAAACTGCGGCTTTTACGACGTCGATGCAAACATAATTGTATGCGCGTGACTATTTTCGGAACGTCGCTCTGCGCAACTGCACGGAAACTGCCACGGTTTCGCGCGACACGGACGCAATTTCACATTTTTACTCGGTTCCCTTCCTTCACCCACACACACGCACAGAGAGAGAGAGAGAGCGAGAGCGAGAGAGAGAGAGAGAGAGAGAGCGGTCGACTCCTTTACCGCACGGCTAATGAAATACGAACGTGAGCATCAGCGGATTTAGCGCACGGCGGCCGTTCGTGACTATCATTTTCGCGTTTCGCACGGAAGCGTGAAATGGATTCCTCGCAGCGCGAGATGCGTCATCGTGGTCGAATTAATGGCACAATGTACGTCCGCATCGCCGCGCGAGTTAAAATGACGTATCGTCCGGGACGAATTCAGGACGTTTTGTCTTCCATTTAGGAGTTAACGGCGCTGCTCGCTCGCACGGCGCCTTTTAACGGTGCGTTTCCGTCGCGCGTATTTTTTTTCTCTTCTTCTCTTCTACCCGCCTCTCTCTCTCTCTCTCTCTCTCTCTCTCTCTCGCTCGCGCGCATCTCCGGTGAGAAGGAAAGAGCACATCTACCCATCGGTCGAGGCCGGCGCGGAGTTTCCGCGTCGCGGCCTTCTCTTTCTTCCATTTCCAGCCGTTTGAATGTAGCAACGCGCGTCGCTAACGCGCAGATGTTGTATGAAAAAGCAATACTAACGTAGTAATACCGATGCCCCGGCTTTCTGCTCCTGTAAAGCAGTTTTTCGCTCGCGCGCCTGGACAAACAGGAAGCTGCTCATGTTCCCGGGCGCAGTGTAAACCGCAAGTTATGTATGTACGACGGTGGTGGACGTTGCTCCGCGATCGAGCTTCGCGATCGCCGACTCCTTCGTAGCGGCTTTAACGTAGCGGCTCGCAGGAGATGGCGGCGGAGGCGAGGGAGGACGAGCCGGTGGATGCTGGAAGAGGGAGAGTAAAGGGTCGGTGGCGGCGTGATTACCCGCATGGGGTACAGAGCACTGCAAGAAAACACAATATTGCCCCGCGGCTATGCGCGACGTACAGAGTGTTCCGAAAGCACCCATGCGCGTATTCCAACGCTAAACTCCGCGGGCGAGAGAACGTGGGAAACCACCGGCGGCTTTTTAACGAATATAGGCCGGGCGAATTAAACTGCCTGTTGATTAAACTGCGAGAGATGTGCGACGAGCAGAAAGAGGAAAGGAGGAGGAGGAGGAGGAGGAGGAGGAGGAAAGAGAAGAAAATCTGCCGTAGCTGCGAGTGACTTTCGTCGGGTAGATTTCATTACAACGTAATGATACAAACGAATATGGCGGATGTGCGTGAACTATTGAGGGATTTTTGTGCGGAACACGACGACTCTTCTCCGGATAATGGCCGCGTCTGCGCGCGCGCGAGCGAAGGCGTTTCGCGAGACACCCTGTAGCTTAATGGATAGCGCGCGATATCGCGAGCCAAGACACATTTTCCCCCGTTCGTAATGCCTTTAGATCCTTTTTTTCCGGGAGCCGTGTAGCACTGCTTCTCCCTTAATTCGCTCCTCTCTCTCTCTCTCTCTCTTCTTCTGTACCGGTATAATTTCCTCGCCGCGTTAGAGCTAATAACATAAAGCACTCGGTGCTTTTCGTACGGACGCTGATGCATCTCCGGCCATCCGACTAACAGCGAGGGCAAGATCTCGAGATATTGCCGACTCGATTATACGCGCGGGCGCGTTCGCGCGCGCGCACGGAATGTGTTTCGCGGCCGACGAAATATAATAGCAGCGCTATATTATAAATAACGCCGGGGCCAAGTATCTCGCGTATCCGCCGCGTACACGCGTATTGTTCGGCGTTCGGCGGGGAGGAGAAAAATATATTCCGACGGCGCGCCAGCGCGGTGGAGGATGACCTCGATGGATTCCGTTTTCTTACGAGCGATATGCGCGAGTCGTCTCTTTCGGAAAGCAGCCTGTAAGTAATGTCCCCCGAGCGCGATAAATCCAATCTCTCTCGCGCCCTCTCTCTCTTTCTCTCTGCTGCCGCACCGACGAGCCAGTCTGGGAAACGAGGATCCCAGGATCGGCGAATATTCCACTTAATATATTCCACTTAGCAGAGTTTCAGCCCCCCCTCCCCCTCCCCTCCCCTCTCTCTCTCTCTCTTTCTGTCCGTCTGTCTGTCTCTTCTCTCTCGGCTTAAACATCCCATCTTCGTCGACGTTGGGCGTGTTATCGGCGGTCGACTAATGCGACGGGAATTGTTGCGAGATTATTCGCGAGCGAATTGCCTCACGTGTTGCTCGATATATGCGCTCTAACCTCGCGCGAGCTACCTACGCAAAATCATTGCCCACGAAGCCTACATTCCGTATCGATTCGTGGACGGTGTCACGGAAAGTGCCGGCATACCGATGCCCGAATGCGACGACGACTTCGATAGCGCGGGACGGAACGGAACAGAACGGAAGGGTGCGCGCGCGCGCGCGCGCGCGGTTGGCGTACAGGGTGTGCGAGCTATGACGGAGAAATTGCGAAGAGAAACCAGTCGGGCGGATAAACCGCAAACATCCGGGCTTACATTACGAGTTATCGATCAGGCATCGTGCGTGAGGCAAGGAGAAAGCAATGCGCGTCCGAGGCATGTAAAAATTGCGAAAGAAACTCTCCCTCCTCTGTCTCACGATTCACGCACGCGCTACCGCGAGCTTCGAATTGGCGAAATTAATTAGCGAAAGCGCATCGCGTGTATACACGGGGAAACACGGGTTGCGCGACGTAAACACGCGGAACAAAAGTGAATGATGGAAATTCGGGAGCGGGGATGACGGGTGTTTGTCAGTGCGTGATCTAGCGTGAGTGCGCGAGATGCCCGTGGCATGGGCGGTCGTCGTCCGGCGAAACACGATCGCAATACGCGCTCGAAATCTCCATTTTCCGTACTGCTTCATTCACAGTGCGTCCTAATTACCTCCCGAGGCTGGCCGCGTGGTTTAAACATTGGATGCCACGTCCACGCACGCACGTACGCACGCACGCACGCACGCACGCACGCAGGCAGGCAGGCAGGCAGGCAGGCACGACACATGTGTGCGAGCGCAGAATGAGATAAGGTCGGCCGTGCAAACGGCAAATTTTATGGGAAATTTATGACATATCACAATGGCGGCGGGCGTAATTATCGTCAGATATAGCCGTTGACGCTTTATGAACCCCCGAAAGAGGTCAATGCCGTCATTGCGGATGCTGGTGCGTTTCGGATGGCCTCGTACGCTCGAGAACACGCGCGCACGAGAGAGAGAGAGAGAGAGAGAGAGAGAGAGAGAGAGAGAAAGGGTGAGGGGCTAACGGGGGCGGCAACGCATCGGAGAGACGTATTGCAGTCGAGCCCACCGATATGGCACCGGCGATATTAATCGCGATGATAAAACGCACCACCGACGTAACGATTCGCGCGATTACACGATAGTCCCTGACCCCGCGTCGGCCGCCGTCATGAACGCGATTGTCGAGATTTCTGAAAGCGATAATCGCGCGTACGCGGACGTTACTCTGCTGTCCGCGCGCGCGCGCTCGCGCGCGTTCGCACACTCGCATGGCGGCCGTTAAATCACACGAGGCCCGGCTTAAACGGGAAGGTACATGAATATGCTCTCCGGGAACGAGAGCGAGAGACGGACGGCCGCGTCAAGTTTTCGTTACACGTTCGGCCGATTTATTACGCGAGATTGCGCATTCCGGCAGGCACGGCGGCAGCGGCGGCGGCGGCGGCGGCGGCGGCGGCACCGCCGGAAACGGATAATGCAAAGATCGAGCCGCCGGGCCCCGGACTTACGTTCGCCGGAACTATTTGAAAACTACTCCGAACTGTCGGCTCAACTGAAAGTATGTGGCGGCCGGGATTGTGCCCGGGGAACCAGTGCATTATTCATGAAGTAAGCGTTACGAATCTCTCGCCGAGAATAATGCAAGGACGTCCACGAGCGGGCGCGAGCGGTGTTATAAGATTAACGGAAAACTTATAGCGCTCGGCGCAAGAGTACGTATACAGCCGTCGAGCCGACGAGGAAGCGAGGAGAGGCGCGCAAGCCGGAGAAAGAAGAGGAGAGGAGAGGAGAGAGAGAGAGAGAGAGAGAGAAAGGGGAGGGGAGGGGAGGGAAGAGACGTTGCGAAAATTTCACACCGCTAATTATACCGCGCACGTCCCTCGTGTTACTTTCTCCGCTGACATAATGCAATCGTCATGCGCTCGCGCACGCGGCAGAAACAACGCGTTGCGTGTTGTGTTCCGGTGGGCAGGAAGCGCGGAATTATATCGTCCGACTTACGTTAGATGAAGACGTTATTTTGAGAATGGCTAAATTCCGTACGCCATCTCGCTCCCGCTTGCGTCGCGTCGCGAATGCGAGGGACTTTCGCGACGGGGACGATAATAATGAGAAACGTGGAAACGGCCGCGCGCGCGCTCGCTCAGCTTTCGCCGAGGCCTTTGCTGAAATCTTCGCAAACTACGCTACGTGCGTCTCCGTCGTTGTCAACGGCGGCGGTTCCGGAAAGTTTGACGTTTTCCTCCGCGGCGGAGGGGGAAAAAGTTGCGCCATTATTAAAATAGCGTTTCCACATGTAAAGTACATTCGAACAAATACCTGGCGCATAGGGGCACGAGCCGGAGCGCGATATATCGCTCCGGCGATATTACGCTATATTTGTTCCGCCATTTTCCGCAGCGCGGGCTACACCGATGTGTGTGCTCTCTCTCTCTCTCTCTCTCTCTCTCTCTCTCGTGTATACGAGGACACGAGCCCGTAAACGCGAACGCGTATCGATGCGCATTCTGCCGTGTCTGTCGTCTACCTGCAGTTACTACCGGCGGGCATGGCGGGTATACACACGGTGTAATCTACGACACCTCGGTGTGCATTTTGCGCGAAATGCGCGCGCGGGAAAAACGGCGGCGCGGCGGCGTGGCGAGCGGACGCGCGTTATACGACTGTGCCGCCGTTACGCCGTTACGCCGAGACGAGGTATATTCACTCTGCGAGAATCGCCGGGAATCGCGCGCATATTACGCCGTGTATCGCCGCGAATGAAACGCGTCGTTTAAGACCATCGACGCGATCGCGCGCTCGCAATGCTCGTCCGATGCGTGCGCGATCGCGGTGAGCGTCGTAAACGAGCGCACGACGACGACGACGATTCGCGGAGCGATTTAGCGCGCGAGGGCCGGCGAGGCCGTGCTCGACGTGCGAAGAAATGTCCGCGCGACCGCGAGACACGTCGAGACGAGACGAACGAAGCCGTTGTTTCGGGAGACCTGATCAATATACATGCAGCGGTGCGAGCCAACACAGCCCTCCAGGCTTGCGAGAGCGAGAGCAACGCTTCGCTAGGGCGAATTACTTTGCGCGCAAAGTAAGTATCGACGGTGCTCTGTTCCACCCGGAGCCGTGCGCTTGTTTACGGAGAACCGGCGTCGAACAAAGATAGATGGATATATATATATATATAGAGTGAGAGAGAGAGAGAGAGAGAGAGAGGGAGGGAGAGTAGGAAGAAACCACTCAAAGTGGAATGTTTCCCTCTGTTGCCGCGGAATTTTCCTCCGAAAATATCGTTTAGATCGACGTAACGCGCGCGCGGAGGGTCGCAAGGCAGGGCGGCAGGATTGGTGGAGAAAGAAGACGAGGAAGAAGGGAAGAAAGGAGAAGCGCGCGTAAGAAGCGCAAACGGCGGTTAAATAGGCCGAGAGGGATGAAAAAGATGAAGGGGCGGGAGGGAGGCAAGATCGAAGTGAAAGTGAAGGAACGGCCGAAAGGAGAAGCCGGGGAAAGAGAGAGGGAAAGAAAGAGACGATACGAGGGGGGGTAAAGGGAGACCGGGAGGGGAGGGGGGGCGGGGAAAAGGAGAGCGCGGTAACCCCCGGGTCAGGTAACCCTGGATTGCCCATTTCCAGTTTACTGCTAATTCATTCAAATTGTATTTGTTCCCAAATATACATTCTATTCTCCGGGTTTCCTCCTTCCCTTATACGCGTGTATATATATATATATATACATATATATCTACAGGGTGTCTCTCGGCTCTCGCGTAGTTTCCCTCGCATGTACGGATTCTTGGAGGAATTTGGATTGCTCGCCGCGTCGCGGACGAAATTTCGCAAAACGCATCTCGCGAGAAGAGCGAGCCGCTCGAGTTGCCTCGGTAGATTCCGCTTGAAATTCGCTCAAAGCCGCGGGCACCGCATTACACAGAAGGAAAGGACAAAAGTGACCGTTGCGAGAACAGTCGAGGAAGGGTGGAGGGAGGGCGGAAGTCCGACCTGGCTGTCGCCGGACCCGCGAAAAATCCGCTCGCGAGAGAAAATATACGCGCGCGCGCGCGCGAACTAGAATGGCGACGTGTGTGTAGCGTATTGCGCGACGACGCATGCCTCGTTCCGTAACAAATTGCTGCTCCGTTGCACGTTTCGCCCGCAGAAACGAACAGCGAGTGGGCGAACGAAAGGGACAGGGGCAGCAGCCTAGCTCGGGCAAAGTTCCGCGAAGCGCGAAGAAACTTTGCCGAAATTTCGAAAGTTACGACGGTCCGTTTTCGTCTATCGCGTCTACCAAGGGTTGAGCGTATCCCACTTTGCCGTCTGCCGAGAATCCTTCCGAGGGTCCCGTGTGGGTGCTGAATCGGGTTCCGCGTGTGTCGGAGGGTGCGCGTGTAAAGCGGCGTCCGCACCGCGAGAGAAAAATGACGCGCGAAAGAGAGGTAAAACGCGGACTTGCCGAGATTGACGAAATCAGACGACGGTTGCGCGTAATTCGGAAATTCGGCTAAAACGGCTAAGCGCGCGCGAGACGTTCGCTCGGGCCAATCGTCACGATGACTTGGCCCATGCCAACGCCAAGCGCGAATTGAACTGGTCACGCGACGTAATATCGAGGAGCCAGGCGATACAAAGATATTTGTTAACGCGTTCGCGTCCCGGCAAACATCCGACACGCGGCGGATTTGGACGTTGATGGAGCGCGTCGCTAGCGGACGCGTTCGCGCGAAAATCAGCCGCGCAGCGCAGTGCTGCGCGTCGCGTTAACATTCCGTTAGCTGGCCGCGCGACAGTAAAACATTGGCGAAGTCTTGGCGAAATTAGCAAATTGCCGTCATCGTTCAGCGCGTTCAAGCTCGGCCCGGTTCGCGCGCGCGCGCGCGCGCGCGAGGCGAAACGATGAGCGAGGAAATCTCTTGGCAGAGGCGAATGCTCGTGTCGCGGCACAGACAACAGTCGCGCGTCACCGCTGAATGACGCACAAGCCGCGGCGGAGAGCGTTTAGCGCTATGAATATTTCGGGAAAGCGCGCCCCCGTGTGTATCATGAATGTCATCGTTGCTGCATTCGGCCGCATTTGATACACTGTTCGAGCCAGGCGAGCATGTTCGCCGCGTCTTCGCGACGCGCAACAGCTGTTCGCCGCTGATACACGCGAGCGCAGCAGGCGCGTCTTCTCTCGCGAGAAGCTGCTCCTCTCTCTCTCTCTCTCTCTCTCTCTCTTTCTTCTTTCTCTCTTTTCTTCTTCTTCTCTCTCTTCTCTCTCTCTCTCTCTCTCTCTCTCTCTCTCTCTCTCTCTCTCCCTCTCCCTCGCATCGACGCGACCGACCACGTCGCTGAACGGTGGCCGATAAGGATCGCAATTAAATTCGCTTTTTATCACGTTCCGTAAAGTTAACAAGCGGCTGGAAAATTACACACTGGCCGGCGAGACACGGCGACGCGCTAATAAATGAAAACAGATAACGCCGCGCGTTATCTGCGGAAGCGCTTGCCTGGGAAAACGGACGTTATCTGGAGTCATCGAGCGGAAAGAAACGCCCGATACACGTTGGCTCACGCTAAGGTCAATGAGTCTAGAGCTCCGCCACTTTGTCGCGCTCGCCGCTGTGCACGCGGCCTAAGATGAGCCTGTCGACGCGCGCGCGCGAGACGGCCTTTCGTCGAATCGCGCTCGAGAGAGGAAGAGAGCGAGAAGGTGTGATTGTTGCTCGAGACCGGGATCGGGAGAGGCGTTAATCCCGGAAGAGAACTGAGATCGGCGAGCTTACCGCTTTCTCCGCTCGTTCGTGACGCGGGCGCAAAGCGAGGTTCTCAAACACGACCGTCGTCGTCGTCGTCGCCGCCGCGAAAATGTCAACAGACAAAGCCGAAGTGAGCAGAGGCGGGCAGAGGGGGCGAGAAAGAAAATGAGAAAGATCGGGGTGTGCGACGTTCCGCTAATTTCTCCCCGCCGCGCGCGCGCGGCGGGGAAACTTTTCGGCACCGCCTCGCGTCGTCGATAAATCGCGCGCGAGCCCGGGATTGACGTGTATGAAAACGCGTAATTCAATCCGACGAAGCGGAAACTTGGCGAGGGTGGTAAGGGCTCGGCTACATCGTAAGTCATGCGATAAAAAAGGGAGCGGAAAAGGGCCCCGGAGCCAAGCTCCACCTATCGAGCCTATCGAGACGGACGCGCGCGGACGGTCGCGGTCTCGTGGACTCGAATCGACGAAACGCACGATACACTTTTCGCTTTGACGCGCTACGACGGCGTGTGACAAGTGGAGGGTCCTCCGGGAAGCTTCCGAAAGCGTGAGAAAGCCGATAACGCTCGGTGACGAATTATATTCCCGCGTCGATACAGCCCCCCGCGCGGTCGTCGACGCGGCGACTCGATAGAAACCAAGGAGAGACAAAGGGAGGAGAGGTCGTCCGAGGAATTTCAGTTTTCCGACAGATAAATTTTAATGTTCGAGCGCGTCGAGCATATACGCGTGGGCGGGCGCGCGCGCAGTCGCGACGCGGATTCCTCTTGTCATAAAGTCCGGAGCGTCGAGGATAAACTATCTTGAAGTTAACACACGCGAGCGCGAACGATCCCTGCGCTATATCCCATCTATCCTTTCTCATCTCCGTCCTACCGTTTTCTCCCTCGCGAGCATCCACTACGGCACAATGCGTACGCCTTATTGCTCCCGGCTTTTGTACGAGTGATATTTATATTCGATCAACGAGTCTATTTCGAGTAGATCCATCTAGTACGTTTCCAAAGCGTCTTAACGTCGCGGAGCGACGTCGCCGACGCCGGTGGAGAGGAAACGATCTCGCAGAATAATACACCACACGTCGAGGAAATACCGGCGGCCCTTACAAAGCCGGTTACAAATGAAACCTTCGGAATGGAAAAATCCACGAGAGCCCGAACGCGTTTCCGCCCGATCGTCGCCGCGATCGATAGGAAGTCATCGAGATTCCGTTAGCATAACAATGCTCTCTCTCTCTCTCTCTCCCTCTCTTCGAGCACGAGCGCCGGTTCCTTACCGCGCGGTGGCATCGAATCAATCAGAGGCACGTTCGACATCGCCAGAGAGCCGGCCGCGAAACCACGTGACAATCGATATTTCATTCCGATCAGCAGCCCTTGCGGGACACCAGAACCATAAGATAGGGTTATATTGCACCAACAGACGTAATTTCACTCTCCGCGGTGAATAAAGATCGCGAGATATCACTCCGATCGGGTGTTTTGACAGTAAAGCGCGAATATGGCAGAATTGTTGGTAAAATGCTTACAATTTTACACACATTACTCTCTCTCTCTCTCTCTCTCTCTCTTAAATTCTACAAATTCCCAAGCTTCGTGTTTCCGCGAGAGAAATCGCTATTTTTCAAGCGCCGTCATCCATATTGGATAATAGTCTTATTTACGGCGATAGAGATGAAGGTGGGAAATTTACGTAACCAAAGTTACCTCTACACGAGCAGCCCTTAATGCTCCCAGAGAAAGTAATTAGTCAACTTGAACTTTCGATATTCACGAGGCTCCACGTTGCACGATGATTAATTTTCTCAAAAGCGGATATAGTTGCGGAATCTTTCTGTCGCGGAACTTACTCCCGCCGGTGCGATCCAAGATCGTCCCTTACGGTACCGATACTGAAAACCCCGAGAGACATACATACTAATCCCCCACGCGAAATCCGGTCTCGCGAACAGTCGTAAAGATGTTTCCAACCGCAATAGGAGTCGCTCGAGGGTCACAAAGATGGCGGCAGCTCGCAAGGCGGGAAACGGTATCCGGCACGTGGATAGACAGACGGAGAACTGCGAAAGGCAACGACGAGAGAGCGAGGGACAACAGTAAAGAGAGACAGAGCCGAGAGAGAGAGAGACAGAGAGAGAGAGACAGAGAGAGAGAGACAGAGCCGAGAGAGAGAGAGAGAGAGAGAGAGAGAGGAAAAGAACGAGCTTCCCGAAAGCGCGACGCGCGCGGGGTGTTCTCTTACGGATTTATGGATTTCATTATTGTCGGGCCGCGGTTGGTTACGGCGGCTGACTAGGGCAGCCTCAGGCTCCCGGATGCAGGGCGCGAGCGGCGGCGGCGGCGGCGGCGGCGGCGGCGGCGGCTGCGGCGGTGCGGGACGGAAGGCGGAGGAGGCCAGCGACGCCGTAGAGGGGCTCGGAGGGCTGTCTAAACTTAAACTTGCCGCCCGTTTGCATTTTATGAGCAAGCAGCAAGTTCCTACGGGCCCGTAGGAATCCCGGCGGCGCCCAAACCGAAGCCCATACATTCATCCCCGCTGCCGTCGCTGCCGCTCGCTCGCTCCCTCGCCACGCCACGCCACGCCACGCCACGCCACACCACGCCACGCCACGCCACGCGCATTTTCCTACCTCACCGGCCGACCTCCGAGACCGCCGACATACTCTCGCCGCCAGCTACCGGGAACCCGGCAACCCGGTCAGACCGCCCATTACACCCGGGCGTGTAACTCGAATTACCTCCCTGTTCGGCTGCACCTTCCGTACCGAGTACGACGCTCTCTCAACTATATCGCGCGACCGACGCGAACTAACGGCAGACACCGCGCCGGATCTCCGGGGGGCTTTCGAGGGCTTTTACCTGCCGGCCGCGTCGAGAGACACGCGAGAGACTCCGCGCGGGTACGAGCGATTTGCGAGTATCCATCTATACGGTGACACGACGAAACGCGAAACTACACACACACACACACACACACTCTCACTCTCTTCGCGCGTCAGCGCATGTTGGACGCATCGGCGCGGCGCGTCGACGTCGACGTCGACGACGGGCTGTGCCGCACGAGAAAAATCCGTCATTTCTCTTGGCGGACGCGTTCGGTAAGTCGCTTTAGCGTCGGTGCCGTGTGAAAAATCGACGCTCTCTCGCTCTCTTCCTCCCTCTCCTTCTCTGGCCGTTCCGCTCTCCAAGAGCCGGCAAGAAACTTCATACCCGCGCCATTTCGCCGCAACGTCTTCCATCATGCTTGTCATGCAACACCCACAGGCACGGTGTGCCGCTAATTAAAGCCCCGGGAATGCGATACAGAGAGATCCGCAGAGCCGCAAAAAGTCAAAGATAACTTTCGAAACGCGACGGATTGTCAGCGGGACGGGTGACAGCGGCACGAGAGGGGGAGAGCGGACGGGGTGGAAAATTTACGAGAGTTAATTCGGGTAAACACCTCTCCCCGGAATCGTCCCCGGCGGCGACTGCCGGGTCTGCCTGTGTGAACTCGCGTTTCTCCGTGAAACGTCGAGATCGTGCTTGGTCTCTCCGCGCTTGGTACATCGCGGAAACTGAGAAGCGGTCCAGAGGATTCGCGCCGCGCCGGCTTAACCCTCTCACACGCGCGTTAATCGCGCGCGGACCGCCGCCGCCGCTGCCGCCGCTGCTGTCATCGCCACAGTCGCGTGTCAAGCTGGATATACTTTCGTCGGCGGAGGAGAAGGAAGAGAGACGAGCGAAATCCGGCGGAATTGCATTATACAAATCCAGCGAGTGGGCGCGAGGATCTCTCGTCTATGTCGCGCGCGCGCGCGCGCGAAATCCGAGAAATAATTTATATCCGGACAACGCGCGTAACACATCGCGCGATCGCATTCTCGCATGTGGAGAGAGGCGGCTCCTCTCTCTCTCTCTCTCTCTCTCTCTCTCTCTCTCTCTCTTGCTCCGTCTTAAGCGAAGACTACCTTGCGAGACAATAATACGCGAGCGGGATTGAGACGAGCATAGGTGCCGGAATATGCGGAGAAGGTAAGCCAGAGTGCACTGTTCAATAATTCAGCGTGCAATAAAGCAGCCTCTCTCTCCTCTCTCCCTCTCTGTCTGACTCTCTCGCTTTCTCTTTCGTTGCTTCTCTTCACCCACCTCTCTCTCTCTCTCTCTCGCTCTCAGCGCTCCTCGCTTCGCCTTGTCCGGGCACGACGCACTCATCTGTCGTACGCGTGCGTTCGCGGAAAGAAGCGTATTACACGCGCGCGCGCACAATGCGAGAGATATACGGGACGCCTCGCGAGGCGCGAGTGAATTTTTTAAGACGAATTCTTTATCCGTGTGCGGAAGCCCTGAAATACCGGATGGTAACTCTAGCTTGGCGTAACGCGCGAGTTACGCGCTCGATAACGACGAGCCGCGCGCGCGCGCGCTTCCGCGTTGAAACGAGGAACGAGAAGGCGCTTTGCCGCGGATAACAGCGGATTGCCGCGCGCGACTCCGCGTCGCTCGAGGTGCGAGACTGTTTATACCGTCTAAATTGAACCGAAAGCTCGTTCGAATCGTATCGCTCGGAGCGATATCGCTTATATAACGCGCGGAGCTGCCGGGCCAAACTTTCCGAGCTTGCCGCGCTCTAACGAACGAACAAGTCGCTGCTCTCTCCGTCGCGCGATGTGCTTTCCCCGAGCATCGATCGAGAAATTGATCAAGGCACCATTCCGATCCGGAGTTCGGGAAAGGATGACAAATTGTTCGACGAGAGAAAGAGAGCGTGCGTTCGCGATTCCCGTTTCGCTGAGAAAACAAGCTTCGCGCGCGCCTCTCTCCCGAAGACTCGCGGTGACACCGGCGCGATTTCCGCGAACAGACGAGGAATCACGTTACGCCGCCATCCAGCCGAGCACGTAAAAGGGATTTCAAGCCCCGTCGTGTCGGCGGGGCTTGAACAATATCGCCCGCAAACGCAAACGCAAACGCAAACGCACGCGCGTATATTCGATAGTAGATGCGTCGCGATACACGACGACGCCGACACGCCGCGGCAGAGAGAGAGAGAGGAGACGTGTATGACCCCCACACGTCTTGCTGATTCGTATCTGTCAAACCTTAGCTGCGGAACGCCGGCGCGGGCGGAGAGCGGGGACATTCGGCGATATTTTGTCGTCGACGTCATACCGTCTCGAGAGCGCGTCACATAAATAACCGGCCGGCCCGACGGCAGACGGCCGTATTCCGATCCGAGGGATCGCACGCTGCTCACTCACCTACCTGAAACAAAGAAGAGAAGGGAAGCTGAGAGAGTGTGACTGCGCGGATATATATATATATATATATATATACATATATATACGGGGCCGCGCGTGGTCTATAAGTAACGCGGTCAGCCGAGCGTGTTAAAGGATGCGGACGAATCGCGGCGTGCTGCGTAGCGGCGGCGCGCAGGATTTATGCAATCCGCGATAACGGCGCAACGACGCCCGACGTGTCTGACAGTCGCGCGCGCGAGTGAGTAAGGCCCCTCCTGCCCTTCGCCCCGCCACTTTAGCCGCCTGTGTATCCGGCTGCGAGGGCGTAATATAATTGGACGTCGCGAAATAATTACGCGGGCTCTCGCCGGCCCCCCCCCCCTCCCCACGCAGAGATCCGCGCGTCCAGATCCGTCGAGTCCGATTTTGTAATTTCGCCGCTCGCGCGGACGCGCGCTACGTCTTTCGTCTGACGTTATCAAGCACAGTCGAGCGACACGTTTAATGGCACGAAAGAATGGCATTTGTAATCTTCATCGATCGCTCTATTAATTGGCTGCCGTCGAGCAACGATGTCGCAACCTCTCCCGCTCGATCGATCCGTTAATTAGTTGTCGTTAACTTTCGCGACTGGCCACGTGCGCGTAATTAGCAATTAGTCGTAGTCGCGGCGAGCCTCCGTCACGCCGACAGACCGGCGACAGGGAGTCTGTATCGTGCCCGCGAGCGACCTATATTTCGGAGATACGCGCTTGCAAGTGTAATTGCCGTGAGAAAACTTTGCGCGAGGAAACGACATTCTTTTTATTCAAATCGCCTACGTTCCTCCTCCTTTTCCCCTTGCGGCGCCCCGAGTCGGTCGAGTCGAGGCGAGTCGACTTCGACGCCCGGGTCTTCGACTCGACCTCGACGAGAGCGGCGGGAACTTTAACGGGCAAAATCCATTCGTGCTCGTGCCACACATAAATAAGAAAGTTGCGGGAGTTAAAACTCGGAAGAAGCGAGGGCCGCCGTCCTTCTTCCTCCTCCTCCTCCTCCTCCTCCATCCGCAGGATTTATCACCTCGACGCTCGGGAGGGATGGCGGCATCGCGTTTTTCCCGGGCCGGCTCTCGTTTTTGTTTATTACCGACCTGTCATGCGAGCTAGCGCGCCCGATTCCGAGTTAAACACTGATTTACAAAACCAATAACGCCCGGAAGCTGACGAGATTTAAATTCCTCACGAAGCGACGGTGGTTAAATTTGTAGTGGGAAAAGTCGGAGCTCGATCCACAGATCTAGGCGCACACGCGACTATAATTTGATAATTAATTATGCAATCCCTCTCTGTTGTCTCATTTGACGCCATTACAATCATGCCTCGCGCAATGATACTTGAACTCGTGCAGCGCACATAGCGCCAGGCTTTGATTTGTAATGTTTAAAAGTGATTCTTAACGATGTAACATTCGCGATGAAAACGCGAGCTTAAACACAACTTACAAAAATTAATTGATCATAATTCACGCGTAGTCTGCGACAAACGACAGACCATAATTCTTAAAACGCGAATTCGTCTCATTTTCAGTTACTTTCAGGTTCGCTCGAGCGAGAATCGAAAATGGCGCTTGCAACCGTGCACTTATCCTTCATTCAAGACCGTAAAATTACTCGATCATTTGGAGAGATCATTAGTCGCAGCCCATCGGAATGGGGACAGTCTAAGCTTCAAAATGCATTTTGTTGCGTATCGCTACGACATCTCTGAGCGGAGAAACGACCGAGCGGCGAATCCTTTGACGGGGACCGAGGCCCGTCTATAATGGTTGCGCGCTGCCTCTTTGAGTCGCGCGCGCCGCGCCGCGCCGCGCCGCGCCGCCGCCCGGCGAACGGAGGTGTGAAGTCGGTGGCGCGCGGCCGCACTACAATGTATCAGGCGCGCGCGTTGCCCTTGCCGGTACCAGCGGCACAGGTCAGCACGCCGCTTGGAAAATCCCCAACTCTTCGTACGGCCGTAACGAGCTGAAAATTGGACGTAGAAACGTGGGACAAACGCCATTCTTCTCGGCTTCCCGCGCTGCACGCGTTGCTGTTCATCTCATATGCTGCTGTCATGACACGCGTTCACGTGTACAACTGCGACACGTGGCGCGCGCGCGCGCGGTATATATCGTCGCACCAGAACGTCGGAATATATGCAGGTATGTAAGTGACGAACGTCGGACATTTTTGTCGTACAAAGCAAAAAGCCTCGCGCGTCTTACTTTTGAGAAATTTCGCGAGATTTGAGCGCGCGAGCCGCTCAATAATGACCCGACAAGAGGCGCTCGTCAGATTTTACCCGCGAGTAAGAGAGAGAGAGAGAGAGAGAGAGAGAGAGAGAGAGAGAGAGAGAGTAGAGAGAGAAAGAGGGGTCGCAGCTTGTCGAAATACGCGAACGAATATCGTGTGTTCAATTATCGTCGCGACGATCGAGTGAATCGAAACTGCGCGATACACGACAATGTTAACGCGGAATCCGCGGCGAAATTAATGAAGGCGGAGAAGCATCGCGAGCGAGAGAGAGAGAGAGAGAGAGAGAGAGAGAGGAGAGAGAACGGCTAATTAAAATCCTAAATCCAGCCGTCAATTTTGCCCCAGTCGTTTCCACGTGTCGATCTATATAATGGAATTGCAGATCCATCTTTCCCGACTCTCTCTCTCTCTCTCTCTCTCTCTCGCTGTCTCGACGTATAACGCGCACATCGATCCTCATCGGCGTGCCGAACGACAATGGATCGCGGCGTGCATCCCTTGCAGTGGCAACGCGGTATGTGCCCGCGGTATATCGACGATACGCGAAGTAACGTGGCGGTGCCTGCCGTCTATATCCAACCACGATCGATCGGCCGCAGCGTAGATTACGTAGAAATCGGCAGGTGGTGTACGCCACGGAGATAGATACGACCCCCATTTTAAACTCAAATATTTGGTAATGAATATCGCGGTACACGACGCCGATAGGCGGTGGCGGCTCGAGGCGGACAAGCGGGATAGACGGGGAGAGAGAGAGAGAGAGAGAGAGAGAGAGGGAGGGGGGGGAGAGTGAATGAGTCGGAGAGAGAACGAGAGAACGGAGAGCTTTAATACTCCTGATTGGAAATCTGGGGCCCTGAATAGCCGTGTGCTCGTCGTTCGTCCGATCTCGTCTCCCCGACGAGACTATCGGCCTCTAGTAGCCGTGGCCCGTGGTTGGCGAGCACGAGCACCGTGTGTATTAGCCGGGGAAATCTATCGCGGAATTTCGCGAAGTAAGTACGAACGAACAGCAGACGCATCACCACGTCGCTCCCGCTATCCCAGTTTCGCCGTTGTTTTTTCCTTCTCCTTTCTCGCTTCTCTTTTCTCCGTTGTCTATTCCTCCTCTTACTCCCCCCCCCCTCTCTCTCTCTCTCTCTCTCTATCCCGATATGACGCTCTCTTTTCCCTTTTCTTTCCCCGAAGAGCAATCGAAGCGCGTGCTATCGCACCAGCGATACATCGCACCGGATCGTCGCGGTATCGATCGCGCGACGCGACGCGAGCGAGCGCGTCGTTTCACGGCGGAACAATCGCAGCGCGCGTTCCGGTGCCCCGGCGTTTTCACTTTAATAGAAAGTAACGAGGCAAGGAGCGTAAGAATGTTTGCAGATTAAATGTAAATTGACCCTCCCGCCCGTCTCGTCCTAACATCCCTCGAGTCGTCCATTGTAACGTTGCACCGTTCTCATTTGCCGCGGCGAGGTGCCGCCGCCCTTGGCGCGCGCGCGCGCGCGCACACGACGGTAAGATTTTAAGTTAATTTTTCAGCAGCGCCGGGATAATTCAACGGTGAAAAGTCCCGTTTTATATCGCCGCGAAAAGAGGGAACCTTCATTTCCGTCTTACTACCGCTCGTCGTCTGATGAAATCGGCCGTTGTTCGCGCAGCAGCTTAATTGCTACGCTAAAAATTGAATCTCTCACCGCACGGCGCACTGTAATTTCTTCTCCGTCTTTCTTCGTTCCCCGTTGCCTTTTCACTCCTGCCTTATTCCCATCTTCAGCCGATACGCGATAAATTTCCGCCGCGGTAGCGCGTTATCGCGAAATTTTCCCTCACTTGATCTCAAAGCACTTTAGCTCAGATGTAGCGACCGCGAGAGAGAGAGAGAGAGAGAGAGAGAGAGAGAGAGAGAAGGGGAGAGAGAAAAAAAAAGGTACGCCGCTGGCTTCGGAATAATGCGTGCGTTTTAGCGATCCGACGCGGACGTCGAATTTAAATATTAATATTTCTCATATCGCGCGCGCGACACGACATTTGCCCCCGAGAGAATGAAAGAAAGAAAAGAGAGAACGCGCACACTCCCATCGAGACGTATTAATTTTTCACTTTGACATTTAGTATCGTTTGATTGTTTCAGTATCCTCCCGAGGCCATATCATCCGTTACGATTTAACCGTCTCGAAAGAGGAAGGCGTTGAAGAATTGCGAAATATGGTGGAGAGCCAATTCCTGGAAGGCGTCGCGTCATAATCCGCCGGCCGTTGGAATTGCGAGTAGGTCATTGTTTGGAAGGCAAAGAGATTGTTGACGATCGGCGCGAGTGCCCTTTTTGCTGTTTGTTTCGGTCGTCGCGTACGCGTCCGTGACCGAGTAGTTATTGTGTCGCGAGCCGGCGAGCGGCGCGCGTGCCGCGACGCAGAATGTGCGTATAGAACTCGACTATCATTTCCGCGGACTACTAAAATATTGAATCGGCTTTTCTTTCGTCGATATCGCGTATTACTCCACGTATTTCTCCGATCGAATCATACCGCGGGTGCAAGTGTTTGTGCCGCTTCCAACGCCACGACGCAGCCAGCTGTCGTCAGGCAGGATGTCGAAACACCAGGATGTCGTCAGGACGAAGGACGCCGGACACCGAGATGCAGTAAGCGATACGTCATGTATGTTATCAGATGTGTTAAACAAGGTATTTATTACATACAGTGGACATTTCCGTTTTTATCGGATTAATTTGACGAAATTAGAGAACAAAAAAACCCGAGTCGAAACGCAGGTCGGCGTTCATAGTCTGTTGTCATTTGACAGATTGTAGCTCGCTCGGCAATCGCGCTTTTACGAATATCTGCTGAATTATCGTTAACGTAGACTCGCATGTATTTTTAACTAAATGAATATTAATCCAAACAGTTGAATGTGTAACGGTCCGTGGTGGACATGAATATATAATTAATTATACGCTGGAATGATTATAAATAATTTGCAACTATGAGTACCGACCTTAAAATTGTATATCGTAAGACGTGCAAAATATTACGTGTGTATTGATTTTACATCTAATAATGCTTCTTTGACCGCGAATACAATGTTGTTTACCTTTGCTAATGATTTTTTGTCTCTTATGATATTTTGCTTAGCTTCGTTATTGTATATTTATATTTGGCAAGTCCAAATTTAAATCTCCAGCATTATTGGACATATAATTGTTACTTCTTGCAGCTTATTTCCAGTCGACTCTTTTAAGAGCTTTAAATCCCCTAAAAACTATCCACGTCAGAAAAAAGAAAAAAAAAAAAAGAAAAACAAAGAAAAAAAAAAAGAGAGAAAAATTCACGAAAATAAGAATTGTTGCATTTTCATTTCTTCAAACCTTAACCTTTATTGGATTATTTAATATTTGCTTATCTCGTATCCACCTCACTTTTATTAGATCATATAATATTTGCTTATTTCATACCCTTCATATTTGCATATCTCAGTCTACGTGTTTCACTCTTATCCCGATAACTGTGTAAATTATGTAATGAAAATATTGTCGTGATAAAAACTGAGAATAAATATTGAAAGTAGAGTATGTGTGAGATTATTGAGACAACTGTGAATATCAAATAATCCTCGAACGATTTTCATCGACACGGAGGGAACGGCATCAGCGAGCCACGGCCCTCCGCAGCATCCAGGTAGGACCAATAGTCCTCGATATATACTCGAAGCTATCCCGTTGACCCTTCAAGTTGAACGGAACTTGCAGGGTTAATGTGGAAGCAAGATTTCGACTCGGGTGCAGAGTATAGACAAAGAAGAAAGAACGCGAAAGAGATAAAAGAAAGTGCGCGCTACTCCGTCGAATCGCTTGCAATCCGAAGCGACGGCCGTCGACGGCACGTCGGGGCGCGACTTACTTCCCAGCGAACAATCAAGCCCGAAAGCGAAGGGTCCCGATCTCTCCGACCTTCGATCTCCGACTGTGCTCTCTTAATTCCTTGTCAATTGCGCACGATCAAACGATCGCTGTACGCACGAAGAAGCCGCGCTCGGATACTTCGGACGATTCGAAACGTGCCGCGAATATTCGGCCGTCGAGGCGTGTCGCGCCCGAAATACCTCTCGCTCTTTCCCAACGGCGCCTCGCGGCGAATCACTCGATCGCCTTTCATTCGATCAAACACTTATCGCTCCCCGATCTGCCTTGGCCCGCGACCGCTCGCCGTAAATAGTAGTCACTTCGTGACTTCAACGATAGCGAGGAGAGAGATCCGCCGGCGAGATTTATTACGAGCCTGCCTCGCGTCAACGTCAATCAATGAGGCGAGCGTACTTTGAAACGGTGAGAAATTTGCGGTATCGCTCATTTACGAAAGCTCGCGTTACGACGACCGACGTCCCCGTCGCGTGCCCCGCGACATAGCTCGATTACGCCAAAGCACCGCGGAAAATTGTTCGCCGCCGAATATCGGATAATTTTCCGCGGGATTTTCCTCTCCGCCTCTTATCATCCATCCGAGCGCTAGAGGTTGAAAATATTCAAAGGGTGAGGGGGCCGAATTCAGCCGTGCTTTTTATCGCGTTAATTAGCAGCTCATCGTCGATCTTTTCTTGCTTTATTCACATCTCGTCGCTGAGAGACGCGATGCGCGGCGCGCGCGCGCGCGCTCTCTCGTGCGCGGCCGGTCTATCGATGGATCACCGCGTTGCCCCGAAGTCGATAGAGATCACGGGCCGGACGGACAAACGAAACGAAACGAAACGAAACGAAACGAAACGACGCGACGGCGCGCCAGTGTATTTCTTTTTTCCTCTCTCCCTCACCCACGCGCTCTTTTTTTATTTCTTCCGCGTCGAGTTCACGGTAGAACGAGCAGCGAACAAATGGCCGAGTACGACTCTCGGGTAAAATTGGCAAGCGAATACTTCGCAGCGAATGCAGATTTCGCGAACCATTTGTCAATCGAGCCGTTGGGCCCGCCGTGGTCCTGGCCGGAGGGGACACTTTAATCGACAATCATTTACTATCCGCCGGCCCAGCGGTGTCCCCCTTGCTCCCGCGCGCTCTCTGCTCATTCTCCTCTTGGTCCTTCGTCCCCTGCCCCGCCGTTGCTTACGCTCGGGGTCTCTCTCCTCCCCCTCCCCCCCTCTCTCTCTCTCTCTCTCTCTTCGTTCGAATCTATGTACTTCACTCCTCCTCCTCGTCGCTCTCTCACACTCGCCTCCCTCTTGGAACCGGCTCTCTTTCAACGGTAAAGGGTGCCGCGATTAAAACACCATCTGTTGATATTCCACCCCCGCCGCCGCCGCCGCCGCCGCTCTCTTGCGCTCCTCGTGCACCGGCAGATTCAAATTTGATGCACGCTCCGCGCTCTGTATGAAGGGACCGCGCCTTTTCACAAGCATAATACACCAGGCAAGCGTTGCTTCGCTCGCTTGCCCCACCGGCAGAAAAACCGACGTGAGAAAAGATTAATTCGCGATCGATAGGCGGCGAATGAGCGACGACGTGGCGAAGACAAGAGAGAGGGAGAGGGAGAGAGGGAGAGAGAAAGAGAAAGAACGAGCGGATTTAATTCTCCATTTGCCCGGCACGGCAAAGTTACACACCGGCTCGCAAAGTTCGCTGCAAGTCGCACACATTGTCCTACAAGATAATTCACCCCGGCCCGAATCGCTCGTTAATAATGAAACGTGTTGGGGTCGAACAAAAGAAAAGCGCCACGCGCTTCTTTCCAGCCTCGTCTCTCTGCCGATAGAGCGGGCGTACTCGGATTACGTACGTACACCGTCGCCGCGACACTTGGCGCGATCAGGCCGTGCAATTTTGCCGCCGCTTGCAATACTCGATACCGGGAGAAGTCTCAATCCCGAGGCAACTGATCGACGGCAACAGTCGATCGCGCAGCAGTCACGATTCTTCAGCGTCTACCCTCAGCAGGTCGCTTCTTCTTCCAGCCCGATGCGTGGGGCTGGGGGGGGATGCTCGTCGAATTTACGAAAGCTTTTCGCGCGAGCACTCTCTTTCTCTCCTTCTCCGCGAGCGACTTATCGACAGTGACAGCGGCGGCAGGTACGCTTTCGTTCGTTACTTTGGCGCATTCCGACGTGCGCGCAACCGTCTCTCGCGAGAGGAGACACGCTGTTGCTGGAGAATGAGAGAGAGAGAGAGAGAGAGAGAGAGCCCAGACGAGCGCGGGAGTTAATTCGCGCGCGAGCGGGTGCACGGGAGACGCGAGAGCGCGTTTCGATTTGCGATCAGTTCGTTACTCCGGAACGGACGGGCGCAAAGAACGGGTGATCGCAGCGCGACTGCACTCGCGCGCGACGGAGGAGCATCGGAGACGAGCCATCCGCGTAATTTTGTTTGCTCGCGCCGCTCTTGTCGGCCCTTTGTTCGCTCCCGCTCGCCGCGTCTCGTTTCGTTACATCGATCCGGGATCGATAGCCGCCGCCGCCGCTAGATGAAGCGCGAGCGCGCCCACGTGGAGCGCGACGTATTAACGCTCGTCGTGTTACTGCGTGAAGCTGCGAAGAAAATCTGGGGAGGGTGATTTAATTCGATGGCAGGACGGATGGATGAGCGAGCGAGATGGAAGGGGGGGGGAGAGAGAGAGAGAGAGAGGCCGAGCATAGCATCGGCCGAAAATTGTGTCGCGTCGCCCGGAGAATAGTTCGTTATTCAGCGAACGATCGCCGCGCCGAGAAGAACGGCGGACGGACGAGCCGTTGATGCGACTTTTTGTTTGCCCGCCCCTCCAATCTATCATCTGCTTTATACGGCTCTATCGACCGATACGAAAAGAACGAATTGGGACACGGTGACGGGCGAATACGCTCGCCGCGTATTGCGTGGGCTGCGAGCCATTAACCCTGGAATATGTGTGGGCGGATATGATATTGTCCGTAGGCACGCCGGACACGGCCGCGCTCTCCTGCGCTATGGGTCAATTCTTTTAAGCAACGTAAAGAGATTATCCGGGAGATGCGATAAAGGTTCTCTTGGTTTCGCACCAGCGAGTCATGGATATATATACGTATGTGTATGTGCATGTACCGTGTATATTCCACGCGAGGACGTATCGTTACGCGATGTAAAATAATGGGGAATAAAGTATCCTCAATCCGCGCGCGCGCGCGAGAGAGAGAGAGAGGGAGGAGAGATGAAGAGATAGAGGATATATCTCTCGCTCCCGCGGACAAGTACAATACGCGCTCGCGTTTTAACTGTGCGAGCGCGCGGACGGGCAAGGAGCAAATTCTTCTCCTTGATAATCCACTTTACTCCTTTAATTCGTCCACGTTAACGAACTTAGGAGCGGTGATATAAATTTGCGTCGGGGAATTATGAGCGCAGGAGAAAAAAAATTAATCTCGCTCGCGGCGACAGCCTCATGGACCTCGCGCAAAATTGTCGGCGAGAGGGAGGACGTTCTCACATAATCTGTTCGTACACGCACACACGCGTACCCGCACTCCGCGTCTGTGTTTTCGATTCGCGATTGATACCCGCGTCGATCAACGCGCGTGAACGCGGAAATACCGTCGCGGAAAGCTAGGCGTCTCTTTTCTACGCGCAAGCGCCGCGTCGCGTCGCGTCGCGTCGCGTCGCGTCGCGTCGGATAGAAGCGCGTGTGGACCGGCGGAGAGTGAGTTAATTTGTTCACGGTAATAGTACATATTCGGTACGTACACGGCCAAATGAACTCCATACCGCGACGCTACACCGAAAGATAAATGTGTCGACGGGGAGAAGCTTGTCATTCGATAACAAATGTCAGTTGCGGAATCGCCGCGCCCGTGCACCACCGTCCGTCGGTTCGTCGTCCTCCTCCTCCTCCTCCTCCTCCTCTGCCTCTGCCATCGCCATCACCACCAGCACCCTCCTCCTCCTCCTCCTCCTCCTCCTCCTCCTCCTCCTCTTCCACCTCTATTCCCCCTTCGTATTTATCGTAACGAATGGTTGCAGGTGCGCGTCATTTTTCGCAAACGCGGCCTACCGTGACCATTTTCGAAAATACTGCGAAATCGAGAACGACGCAGCGCCGCGTTACTCTTGACCCCTTCGGGACTGACGCGAGAGACGGGGGAGAATGAAGAATGACAAGTAGCGTTTTAATGTCGTTGTCGCTGGCGGAAGGAAGCGAAGACCCACCGCGCTTGCATCGCGCTTCTCTTCTTTTTCAATCTCACAGTCTGCAGTGTTTGCGTTCTCACGGTGTTCATTTTCTCTCTTTCTCTCTGTCTCACGAACTCATGTGTGCATCGTGAGCGATCGACGCAATAATTCATAGAAATGTCGCGACGATAATGTCGCGAAAGAAAGTCTCGAATGAATTTCACTAACGCACGCGTGCACACAAACACGGCGAAAATGACAATCTGGGACGTGACGAGAGAGGGGGGAGGGAGGGAGGGAGGGAGAGAGAGACGGAGACGGACGCGCGTGTAAAAGCCGGGCGGTCTATCGGGGGAAAAGAACGGCGAGATAATATCTAGCGGATAATTAGATAACGCGATCGCGGAAGCCGGGGAGAGTCGATAGGCGAGACACGCGAGCTCGCGCCGCTCGCTCTGCCCCCGTCGGACTTTTTCGCGCCGTCAATCAGCCTCCGGGTGAAACTCATCGCGAAGGAGCCGCACGGATAATAACGTCCTCCCGGGAGACTAACCAGTAATAACCGAGTGGCGGCTGGAGATTGGGGGTGGTGTGGTCGAGGGGTCGAATTAGAGAGAGAAAGGGCGACGGGGCTGGAGGAGCAAAGGGAGGAGAGGCCGCTGCGCGCGCGAAGAAGCCTCCGAGTGGAAAGCTGGTCTTCCGAGATGCCACGTCCTCCTCCCCTCTTCCTCTCTTCCTCCTTACCCCTTTGCCGCGTTCCCGGCGAAGCGAGTCGAGGCAAGGACGGTCGGAGGGAGAAAGGAAGGAAGGAAGGAAGGAAGGAAGGAAGGAAGGAAGGAGGGAGGGAGGGAGAGGGAGAAGAGAGTGTGAGGAATAACATTCATTATTCTCCGGGGCTTTCGGTAATTCGTGATCGGGGCTGCGGATCCCGCGCTCTTAGACCTCCGCCCTAAATCACCGAACGGCGTTACATACGGGACTGGAGGTCTACATTTTTTTCCTCTAATGTAATTTTAACGACTTAAATTTGGAGCGGCTGCGAGTGGCTGCGCGAGAGAAATGGGTTCGTCGTGACGGCCGCGAAAGAAGGAGCGGAGGAGCCGCGCGCGCGCGTGTGCGAGAGAGAGAGAGAGAGAGAGAGAGAGAGAGAACGCGAATGCACGAAGAGAAAGGAACTTATCCGTGGAACTTATCCTTGGGCGCCATCAGCAAAGGGCTCTCGCTATGCAGACGAGGCGAGGCGAGGCGAGGCGAGGCTTCCTTGTCTCGTCATTTGCAGCATAGACAACCGCATATTGCTCTCGAAAACTACCACCCTACTGGCACGTTTTTAATAACGCCCTTACGTGACCCTGGCTCACGCGCTTGCAGCACCACCTCGACCTCCCCGGTTGCCGATACACCACGTCCGACCAATCCCCGTCCCGCCGCGTTTTACATATTTTTGTGCGTTCGGCGGAGGGATCGTGTAATACCGCGTTTAAGGGGAGCGCACCTACCCCGGTGATTCGCGCTCGCGGTCTTTCGGACCGCGTACGCGCCTCCTCTTGCTCCTCTTCCTCCTCCTTTTCCATTAGGGATGTGTATTTCGCACTGGATACCCAAAAGCCGGGCGTATCGGCGTCGAATAGCGCGCGCGTAAAAATTCAACAGCGACGTAACACGAGCGACGTGGCTAAAAATCCGCGCCGGAAGTCACGGCGCTCGCGATTAGATCACCGTAAGCGGCCCGTTATCGCGCGCGGCCGGCTTATCGCGAATTCGGCGGCGCGGCGGCCGGGACGCGAAACGGCCCCTAATTCGCGAGAGCATACGCGCGCCGCATAAAATCCGCGCGGGTTTTACAATAATAACGTTCGAGCCAAAGCGTGCACGCGCGCGGGGCGCATCGGCACTGGCAAACCCGTCCGAGAAAGAGGGAAGGAGAGGAAGAGAGAGAGAGAGAGAGAGAGAGAGAGGTTTATACACCACGCACAAAGCTTATTCCGTGCCTCACCGTCCCTCTCCCCCCCCCCGCCCTCGTAACCCTTCGCCAACCTGCGCGTCTTTCCGTTCTCTCCGCTCTCTGCGCGGTCTGTTTTTCTCTCTTTCTCCCTTTCTTTCGCTCTCCCGGCGCAGCGCGACGGCCCGCATTTTTAATTAAAAATCTGGAAAAGCCGGCGTGACAAAACGACGCGGTCGGAAAATAAACGGATATCAGAAAGAGAAGTCCAGCAACGGCTATCTTTTTGATGCTAGGCATGCAGTGTCATATTGCAAATCGCTGTGGGCCATTGCGTTTCGCGCGCACTGCTCTACCCCCGCTGCTACTATTACCGCTACTATAGTCACGCTTATCCACGAATTCTCGCCGGACGTGGTATTTGCGCTCGTCCCCCACCAAGAATAACAGGCGGGATTGTTCGGCCCCCGGGGAAGCAGCCGCGCTGCTACGTGAGACGCGGACAATGCGCGCGTGCGTTCCGCTTTTTTCGATGCCGCGCGATCAAATCGCACGGCTCAGCTGTTCGCGATTTTTACCGCTCGCGAGTCTCGCGGAGAAAGATTACTCGATTTATCCCGATGCGGCGTGTCCGTCGCGTATCCCGATGGTATCCCTGTGATATCGACAATGTGGTGCGCGCGTTCTTTGCGCGCACTTTATTGCAGCAGCAGCAGCAGCAGCAGCAGCAGCGCTTTGAACTGCCGCACGATGATGTCGATCGTCGAGACGCGCTGGGATCAATCTCCCCCAGCGACGAAAGAGAGAAAGAGACAGAGGATAGGAAAAGAGAGAGAAAGAGAAAGAATAGGGAACGGAATTCGGCGGAAGGGTTAATAAGCGACTCAGCGATTAAGCGAAAGCCGCATCGAAGTCTCGCTGGAAAACAATGGAAAACGCGCGACGTGCGTTTCGACGCGGGTTTCCCGGGGGCTTCTTAACGCGCGAGGAATTTACATGAAATATTTCTTCGATAGGTTGGCCCTCGTACATTCGGCTCGCTCTCCATCAGCCCTTCCCTCATCGTCGTCTCTTCTTCCTTTCTACCTCTTTCTCCGCTTTGTTGATTCCTTCTCTCGGCTTCTCTCTCTCTCTCTCTCTCTCTCTCGATCCTTACGACGCTATCTCCTCGAAACTCGTAAAAGACCCATTCGTTTGACTTACGTCGTAGCCCGTTTGTTATTACAGCGCTCGTTACAGAGTCAATTCTGGCACTCGTATTCCGCGTGTACGGCCCTTTATGACCGTGTCGGTGAGACACACGACCGTGAGAAGGACTGGCAGGATCGGGGGTGGAAGATAGGGCTGCGCGACAGGACGCCGGCGAGAGAACCGTGGAGATGTCCTGCCGTCGTTAAGACTTCCTTTCGAAGGGCGCATACCCGGACGGATATATTTGTTGCGTCGTCACGGACGCTTGCGTAACACGTCTCGTTCGCAGCTACGTGGAAAATTAGTCTCGTCTCTCTTCGCGCGTACTTCGCGCGTTTTACGATTCCCGACAAATTTTTACGTCGCGAGCGACACGGCCGTTGCACTACGAGACGGTGAGAGAGAGAGAGGGAGAGAGAGAGAGAGAGAGAGAGAGAGAGAACGGCGGGACGCCGGCGCAACACGGGACATTACCCCGTCGTAACGCGATGTGACTTAACGAGATGATTAATATAACGTGAAATCGGTGACGTAAAGGAGCAGAGCGGTGCGCGATACGTCCGGGAAGCGGTATCATTAACGTGATTATTTCCGCGACGCGTCGTACGCAATTGCTGAGCCTCTCCAGGACCCTCGATTTCGCCGCTAAGCGCGCTGAAAATATCAGTGCGCGGAAGGAACGGGATTAAACGGACGGTCGAACGAGCACGCGGGATTTAAAAGGCTTTCGCATCGTTGCAGTGACAGAAAGGCAGAGGGTGAGAGAGGGAGGGAGCGCGGAGAGGGTGGAGGACGAACAAAAAAAAGGAGGCTTAAAAATGAATTCCCTCCGAGACGGAGGAGCGAAATCATCTGAGCGCGTCTACGCGAAAAGAGCGGCGGCGGCGGCGGCGGCGGTTGTTTCGCGAGAGCGAGGAAGCGGAGATATTTCCCGTATGACATAATATCCATTATCGTCCGTACAATGGAGCGAGCCACGACGCTTAATATACCGGGGAATACGCGTTACAATTACCATTGTACGCTAGAAAGTAATTAGTTCATTGTACCAATAAATCGTTTGCCTCTCGCCGTCGACATACGTCCCGTATAGTCATAATTAATGAGCGCGACAATGGTTCCACTGCGATCCTGGCGTGCTCGCGATCACGTATGTCGTTGGGATTTATATTACTTCATCGGCGACATTAAATTACCGAAGTGCGGGCGCGCGCGCGCGCGCGCACGAATAAAACGGAAATCGCGATGAACGATGCTGCGGATCGATAGAACGCGCTTACACGCACACGTCCGCCGATGTTGTGTATCGCGCGCACCGCCAAGTATTTCTTCATTACATCGCGAAGAGCGCGCGACGGAAACGGTGTCACGTTTCCACGCAGGACACGCGCGCGCGTGTCGCGGTATTTTCATTAATGCGGCTTTAACGAGATTCAACGGGAGGCGCGCGAAATAATCGAATTTTTACCGGGCCGTGGGGCCGCGCGAGTAGAAATTTATTTTTCGCGAGTGCCCGCCCCCCCCCCCCGCCGACTCCGCGCCGGCCGCGCGAAATTACATCCTCGGACGGGGATTTTAATGGACCCCGCGCGCACCGGCGGCTGACTTTTTTCGCCCTAATTCGCGGCGACAAGGTCGCCGCACGAGGCGGACGAACGGATGGGCGTTCCCCCGCGGAAAACTCGGCGAGATTTCGCGAGCGGGAGAAGAGGGCGGAAAGGTAGCGAAAGAAACTGAGGAAACCGCCGGGGGATGACGGCAGGAACGACAGAGAGACAGAGAGAGAGAGAGAGAGGCAGGTGGAGGCCGGGCTCGCTCGGCCAAAGGGAGACGAGAAGTCGAGGACTCGGAGACGACACATTGACGGGACTCGAGAAGATAGTTTTCCTTTGTCGTGACTCTCGCCACACACTCCAGACGGCCCTCGCGGCCGGAAATAAATTACCACTCGAAATCTCCGAAAGCCTTTTACCTTGGTCTCCCGCGCTCGCCCGGGCCCGGGCTCGCATGGCTCGCACGGAGAGATCGAGTAGTAGACGAGGAACAATTTTATTGTATTTCTAAGCTGCGCGTGTGTGTAGGTGTATATGTGCTCCGGCGAGGAGAGAGAGAGAGAGAGAGCGAGAGCGAGAGAGCGAGCCCCGGAAGCGCACGGTCCGGAAGGGAATAGAGCGCAGAGGACCGTGGCGACGAAGCCGGCGCGCGGCGGACCGGATTCGAGTACGCCGCGATATAAGCTTTCCGTCGGATGAGAGCGAACGAACGAAGGAAAAGCGGCGCTAATACGATCGTTGCAGCCGCTGCGACCGATGACGCGTGCTAGAGAAAACAAGCGGAAAATAGCGCGACGTGAGAGCGGCGCGACGCGTGAAAGAGCGAAGGGATGGTCGTTGTCGTTAACCCTTTGAGGACCCCGGCGACCTCTCGACGAGACTTGACGCTCGGTGCTTCTTTGGAAGAGAGAGAGAGAGAGAGAGAGCTTGGCTAAAAATTGCCCGATGCACAGCTTACTTCCGTCAGCCTTCTTTCTCGTGCCCGGTCGAATCTTTATCGGGACGTCGCGGCGTTATCTCCGTCGTCTCCGTGTTCCAACGATGACGATGGAGAAATATCAATCTTCGGGGTCTCGCACGCGCGCCGCGCCATGTTGATTCTCCAACGTCACTTTGGCCTTCGGAATAATTGGCGATTGAAGCCTCAGCGGAGGAGCTCCAATCGTCAGAGATACGCTGGGTGAATCGGCTTGCAATTTGCTTGCACTACATCGACTACTCCCTGTTGCTTGTGCATTTAATTTGCGCGATGCGCGGTTTTTACACATTATACGTACACGAATGAGACGCGCGGGCGCGCGCGGCGCGAAGTTGCAACGTCCACTCGTACAACTCAACGCGGCAGTCGGCGTGTTAGAGGAGCACTTTTCTCCCCCGTACCTACCTCATTGCGATCTTCATTTCGCGCTATTCTCGCGTTGTCCTCACTTTTGCTCGTTAAATGTACATTAATTTGAGTGTCTCGAAACTCGACTCGTCGTCGGATAGAAGTACTTTTCCCAACGGTCGGGAAACGTCGATAACCCACTCCTTTCGTGTCGGTCTCGAGCTCTCTTCTCTCGCGGGGACTCGGCACGACGCGACTTGGATCACCGATGGCTCGTAGCCCGGAATTTTTCGTAAATTCTCCCCCGAGTCTACCGACACGCGTGTGTGCGGTCGTCGGAAAAACGCGCGAGCGCCGCGGGCTGTATAATACGACTCGCACGACGATTCGGAAATACGGATCGCCGTAAGCCTCTCGCGCCGGACCGCGCTCGCGCTGTAAACGCGGCTCGACGACGAAACAGCGAATCTAATACGATTGCGACAAACCCGGGGATGGTGTGGCCGATGGTGACAAGCGGATAGAAAGGACGGATGAAGGAAAGCTAGTGGAAGCGAGCCGACGGAGCGGTAGTGACGCGGCAGGCGGTCGGCAGGGAAGGAAGGAAGGAAAGGAGGAAAGAAAGGAAGGGAGCGAAGGAAGGAAGGAAGGAAAGAACGAAATTGTACGTTGTGCGCGGCACAGGAAAGGGAGATCCAGCCGCGCGTTTCCATTACTTCATTTCCGAGGCTGAAAGCCGCGGGACAATGGGGCGCCCTCGAAAGGTTGACACGACTGAGAGCCACGGGATGTCCCGATCGTGCCGAATGCCGACGGTAAAAAGGAGAGACGAGCCGATCGATGGACGGATGCGGGCGCTCCCGCGAAAATTACTCGGCCGACCGGTAATGCCGACGGATCGATCGATTACATTTCATTAATCCGTCCGGCCGTGAGCCACCCCCGGCACTCGAATAGAATCGCCAAGACGGGAATCCGAGCGAGTGACTGACTGCTCGGGAAATTCCTTTCTGTTTCTCCCTCTCTCTCCCTCTCTCTCTCTCTCTCTCTCTCTCTCTCTCTCTCTCTCTCTCTAACCCCTTTCCTCTTCATTTCTCCCTTAACCTTTTCTCTCGAAGCTCGAGGATTTTTGTACGCGCTAATTCTGCGCAACTATTTCGCCTTTGCTCTCTATATTCGTCATACAGATTTGTGAATAATAATACACTCGTCCGAGAATTATCTCTCTCTCTCTCTCTCTCTCTCTTTCCGTCTGCGTCATTTGATCGTCACAATGCCAAGTTTTCGCGTGGTTTATTTATAATCGTCGCTTAAGCACAATCGTCGTCGAAACAACGACTCTCGTCGACGCGACAATGCGACACTAAAATTAGATTCAACGAATTACCGCACTTGTTTTCCCCATGCGCGCGACACTGTGGCGGCGAGACAGACAGAGAGAGGGGAAGAGAGAGAGAGAGAGGGGGGGGGAAGAGAGAGAGAGAGAGAGAGAGAGAGAGAGAGAGAGAGAGACATCGAAAAACCGTTCACAGACAGGAAGAATGCTATTCCGAGCGACACGCGGATCATTACAGTCGGCATTCATTACGCATTAATCCCGCTGGGCGCACCGAGAATTACTCGCGTCACGGCGCGGCAATTGCGCGCGATGTATCGTGCATCTTCACGCCGTTCGATTGTTAGCGACTAGCGCCAAGTGTTTATACCGCACACGAACGCCGCGTGTGCGCCGTAAACTAAAGTTGACCGGTGCATAATGGACAAGCGTTTAATGACGGATAAACTTTCATTACGTCGTAATTAACATCGCTGACGTGCGGCCAGATTGATCGGTTTAATGGGTCGATTAACGGCGCCGGACGAACGCATATCGACGTGTGTGTTAATCGCCGCGCGGCAAAACAATTTGATTGTCCTCTGTCCGGCGCATGGATGCACGCGGATGGCTCCGTGTATCTTTGAAGATTTATCGTCGCGTCGTCGCGGTTTCTTCACGTGTCGCCGGTACCGTCGCCGGTACCGCCGGAATTACGCGGACATTACTCGAACGCGACGGAAACGAGGCGCGCGTTCGCGTCTCTCGCGGGAAAAAAAAGCATCGGAACGTCATCGCCGACGTATTAGCCGTCGCACGACACGCGATTTTCATTACTCTTTGCGCGGCTCCCTTTGAGAAAGGGAGAGAGCGGAATCGAGTCTTATCCGTGATCCTTAAGAAATTCAGCGACGCCGCCGGCGTAAAAGGACGACGAAGAAGAAGCCATCCGTGCACCGGGAACAGTATATCATTCCGGAAGTGAAAAATGTTCCGCTAGCATCCAATTCCTCCCTACTTCGCAGCTCGCGATAAGAGTATTACGCGATGATATATCGCGGCGCGTGTTTACGAGGATATTAAAATTGTTTAATAAAGGCGGATAATATATCGGGCGCAATTAATCGCACGTATCTCAGCAAACAATAACAGCGCGGTCCTGCGCGCGCGCGCGCGTGCGTTTTCGCCTGCTCGAGAGGAGCGAAGCCGCCGTGATTTTATTTATTTAACATTGCGCGCGCAAACGCGCACCGCTCGCGTTATATCGCGGCGCAGCGGAACTTTGCACTTGATGTTTGAATCTTTTAGCGAAAACGGCATAAATTATGCCCGATAGTAAGAACAAAAGCAACGCGAGAGGCAACCGACCTCAAGTTAAGTGCGCCCGCACGCTCGCGCGTTGCGTCTATTTGTTAACGTCCGCGCACTAAGATATTCATAACGCATCGCGCGCGCGCGCGCGCGCGCCGGTAATCGTGATTTAACGTTCGAGTTTAATTTATCGTCAAACATGGGAGGATCACCCAGATTTTTTCGTATTTCGCGAGATGAATCCCGCTTTCGAGCGCAACCGCTCAAGCCGACAGCACGACGGAATTTTTCCGCATTCTGATAATAAGTCGTCGCGCGCGTTCCGCGTGCGTTCCGCGTGCGAAAGGCGTGCGAAACGGGGCGTCATTCCCGGAAATTCCTCGCGCAATTTCGGAACTCTCGTAGTCCCGACGGCCCGACTCGTTGACGCGCGGAGAAAGATATTTCCCCCAAGTTCGACTTCTCCCCCGGCCGAATAATTCCCTCCCCCCACACAGCGGCGAGGCGGGAGCGGCCCTCGTGGGCAAAATCACGTGGGAGACATAGCAGGAATGCCCGGTACCAGCAAAAGCACTATCCCGCGGAATTTTCTAACGGGATAAGTTACGCTACGACCCCGTGGCCGATATTGGCCGCACGTAGCGCCGCGGGAAAGCGCCGCCGATGCGATTCCGTCATTATTTTATTCCGCTCGATGGTCCCCGCCGCAGCCGGAATATCTCGATGGCAGACCCGCAAGGCCGGCTTGTACTCCGCGCGACGCGCATCCGGAACCGGCAGAGAGAAAGAGAGAGAGAGAGAGAGAGAGAGAGAAGAGAGCAAACAGCCGTACGTTTACTTTGCACTCGATCTCGCGTCAAGCTCGGTCACGAATGTACGCGCATCCTGCGAAAATAGAAGCGAGAAAGAAGGATTCCTCCCGCACCCTTTGGATGCACCAACATTCGCCCCGATAATTCCCAAGCGTTAGGAACTCGCGCGCAAAATTGTTGTGACCGACCTCTGATAATATATTGAGCTGGCGTCCAGCAGCGAAAGCTGCTTTGCAACTGCTGCGAAATTCGCGAGTCTGATTGGCGTACGCTCTCTCGGCCCAGTCGCAGACACTCGCAAATTTGACAGCAGTCGCGCAAAGCGGCTTTCCCCGCGATAAGAGCGAGCGACCATCGGAATCATCGTTCGAATTTCCCCGCGAGATCGTCCGGTCTCCGTGAAAATTCGCCCCTTCTCGTCGGGATTATAAACCGCATCTACTAAATCGGTCTCTTTCTTCGTCTCTCTTTCCTCCTCCTTCCTCTCTCGCGGCTCACCCCGGCTCGTCTCAGCCCCGAAGCGTTTCATCAAATTAGCGTGAACCGCTTGATAATCCGTTTAATCTGTGCCGGCTTCGTTCAATCTGGAGGGGAGTTCTCTCAGGGCCGCGGCCGAGTCGTCGTCCGAGTAGCGCTCGGACATTGGATATCAGGAAACATCCGGGACCCGCTAGAGAAAGCATCGGCGGGAAAAACACCGGCTGCAATTTCCTCCCGTTATTTCATTCCACTCGATGGCGCGCAAACATCTCGAGTAGGCGGCCGACTTGGCTGTTGTGTCGGATCTCTCGATCTCTCGAGTCGCATGCACGCGCGCTCGCAAAATCGCGGCCGCGCGATCTTTCCGCGGAATATTAATTTCGCCGGGCTATCTCGCGCGGCGGAATGCCTCGAGTTGCTCCGGAGATAACCGGCCTGGAGCGAGCGGCCTGGGACGAGCAAAAGACTCGCTTGTAATCGCAGATAGGTAACAGGCCGCGCGCGAGCGCCCCGAGCGAAAGACGGGCTTTGCCGGCGGAGACGAGGAGAAAAGGGCTGGAGAGAGAGAGAGAGAGAGAGAGAGAGAGAGAGAGAGAAAGGGAGGGAGGGAGGGAGGGAACGAGGAGCGAGTCCCGAACTATGTAGTCTTTAAATGTTGGAAAAGCGCGGAACTGTTTTAAAAACTGGGAAAAACTTTTATTCCCCAGGCGCCTTAAACTCCTGCCGCAGAAGTTGCCTGCACCTGGACCCCTTACAAGGAAACTTTCTTATTGAAAACTATTTGTTTGCTTTGGCCGATCCGCGACACGCCGAAGTCGTGAACGAAAAATAATGCGATCTAACGATCCCCGAGATAATGAGGCGGCATGCGTCGCCGGTGCGAAGCGAGGCGAGGCGAGGCTCCTCGGGTGGTTTCAACTTTTGCGAAGAGAGTATTGCTCCATTCATGGGGGAGGAGCGAGCGAGCGAGCGAGCGAGAGAGAGAGAGAGAGAGTGAAGGAGAGAGAACATGCGCCGCCGATCGTCGAAACCAAGTGACAACGCAAACATCGCAAAGTTGGACGGCTAACATTTCCGGCGCAGCGGATTCCGTCGATGCGATTTATCTTTGTCTTCCCTCTTTTTTTCTCCTTTCCCTCTTTCGAGTAAGTCGGCAAGCGCGTTATCCCGTGACAATTCGGCACAAATAACGAAGTTAATTTCGCATGGCAGGTCATTAAAACTCGGGCAAACGGTCGAGCGCACTCGAAAAGCGGACGGCGGTCGTGTGTGTAATTGGAAAAAATTACAAAACAAAGTAGCAACCACTCTGACGGCGCTCTACGAACAGTCGAGTGTGCGCCACATTCATGAGACTGGTACACTACGTGTTTCCGGTCGGCGGAGAATTATTTGAAACGTTTATTAAACTGCGAGACTCTCTCTCTCTCTCTCTCTCTCTCTCTCTCTCTCTCTCTCTCTCTTTCCTCCAGGGCCTTGTTATAAAGTCGACGAGTGGTTGCGGCGGTGGTGGTGTTGTGGGTAGTCGCGTAAGAATTCGAGTATTGGCGAATTATTTCAAATTATTGAGATTTTGTTTCGTCGTTTCCGCACAATAGCCAAAGTTTTGCGCACTGCGCGTTGTATGTGCACGAAAAATCAACTTGAGAGTCTAATTGTTGGAGAATTACTGCATTTTTTGCAAACTTTTTTACAAATTATTGCGACAATCCGTTTTCCCCCGTATAACGTGACACGCTTGTTCCCGGTGTGTGTGTGTGTGTGTGTGTAAAAATAAGAAATAAGTAGTAGAAACGTGCGAAAAGAAAAAAAGACGAAAAATGACAAAATTCTTATTTGATTAGAATGAAAGTCGAGACTGACGAGAGAGGTCGTTGGAGAACTCGTCGCATTTCTTCTCGCGCCAGACGCGAGAGTTCACTTTCTCAGCGTAAAATGGAATTTGTTTCCTCCGTGTATAAAATACGATGCGGCGATACGTGTGAAGTGCACACCGCCGCGGCGTGGGCGACTTGTACTTGCCAACGATACGTAAGAGAGAGAGAGAGCGAGAGTAGACTCTTCTTGGGCTATGAAATTCCGCGCGCATGGCTACGATCGCGATCAAATGGCGGGTAATTTACGGTCGGCGTCGCTTCGGCAACGCCTAGCGGAAATTCATTTCGCCCTAGGGACGCGCACCGATAAAATATAAAATACACGAAAAGCGAGGATCAATGTAGATAATGGAATGCCGAGTGGAGCGGCGCGCGTTAAGCACGGGACACAAATTGGTGGGTCGCTCGCTCGCTCGCGAGCGAGCGCAACAGGGCTCTCTCTCTCTCTCTCTCTCTCTCTCTCGGCCGTAAAATATTATGTCATAAATATCTCGAACTCGGATTAATGTAATCACCAAAATACCAGTCGCCGCGCGGCCCGCGTAACGAGTGTGTACGGGGGATGGCCCAGATTTACCGCGCTGTGTTACTCGATCGAGCAAAAGCGCACGCGGATTTTCGTCGCGCGGAACTTTCTCTCTCGGTGGAAATTTCGCGAGACGCCGCGCGCTTGTCAAGTTTGCCATAACTTTTTAATCTACATTCAAACATGCCGGCGATAAATGCCGGGACAGCTAAAAAAGCAAAGTTTGCACGAGTTAGTTGGACGCCGCGGAGCTCGATTCGCGCGGCAAGACCTCTTCGTCATATATCACTTATCGCGCGCACTTTCCTCTCGCGCCGCGATGTCGCGGTGATAATTTATCCTTGATATTAACTGTTAAATTGGATTTTAGGATACAGCGAATTAATATAACGGCCCGTAATAGATACAACAAATGCACAAATGATCGGACCCGGGCGATCCAATTTCCTCGAAACGCCGACGATTTTATCATCTCCCCCCCCCCCCCGCCCCCATTACCGTTGTTATTATCCGAATAGAAAAACGATAATTCTCCAATCGGCAATTCGCGGCAAAGTTTCATGCGAGCGAAATTAAAATATCGACCGAGTTTGAGAGCGCTCGCGCCCTCCGAGCGACTTTTGCATTGTGTCGGATTGTGCGGAGATCTCTATGCTCCCTTTCTTACTCTTTATTTACATCAACAGCCGTATATAGCATCCGCTGCAGCAGCAACCAACGGCGGTCCGGTATTACGCGGATATCGTTAAATAGAACAGGCATACGATCCGTTATAGCACGGCGAGCTTAAAGCTGTCGTTAACGACTTTCCGCGCCGCGCCGCGCCGCGCCGCGCCGCGCCGCGCTACGCCACGTTTGCACGAGAATCCTCCGGTCTTGCAAGCCCGCTTGTAACGGACTCTGCTTTATCTATTGTTTTTTTTTAATACCTGCTTATGTCGACCATCCGGCGCTATCGCGATTCGGCTCGACAATTACGAGCTCGCCGTTAATTGCGACATTACCGCACCGCGACCTGTTGTGCGCTCTCTCGCCACTCGAGCGCGCGCCGCCGCGTCGTTACTTTCCCCGGATCGTTTTCCCCGACTTACCTGAAACAAAAAGGAAAAAAGATCGGTTATGTATAAGCGAGAGAGCCGCGCAAGTTACGATGCGGATTAAGTGTTACGTCGAGAGTAATCGGCGGTGAGACGCGACCGAAAGGATCGGAATCGAGCATCTCGAAAAGGTGGGAATTTCATCCTCTTTCGGCCGTCGAGAAAGATGTCGATTTACGTGAGAAGGAAATATTAGTACTTATTGTCTGCTTGTTTTGGCTACACAGCCGACTGCATCTCCGTGTTGTTCCGCGCATGTATGGAGAAGAAAAAAGTTTGCGGCAGATTTTGAAGCATTCCGCGTGGACAAAGATTTATTTTTACGCTCGCGCACATTTCATATGTGCGCGTTAAACCGCGTTTCAAACAAATCTCGACCGACGACGCGTGTGTGCGACGCGGAGAGATTTCAAAACGCGTTGATATAGTAAAATTGAAGTTTGGCATGCGCAAATGTTGCCGTGTCTCGCGGAATGCAACACCTGGCCTATCCCACCAGCCGCGAAAAAAACTATAACAACGAAGAGAGCTCCTTTGCCGAGCGGATTTTCTTCGTCTCTTCGATACAACGTAACGTATTATTAATGCCGTGTATAATGGCATGTTGGTACTGCCCCCCCCCCGCCGCCACTAAAGTTTCTTAATTTAGCGTTGGACAGCTTTCGAGACTTTGCACCTTTATTTAACAAAATTGCACTCGACTGGCAGAAGTTTGTTATACGCCAGGAATATCCGGCAGTTTCATATTCGCGTGATGAAATCGGAGCTATTAATGTCGCCGTGCGCGCTCTAATTTCCAGAAAGATAGAACAGAATACAAACCGCGAGAGACCGTTTCTGTGGCGAGCCGACACCGAAAGAAACGGCACATAATCCGTATATTTCCCTTCGCCTCTCTCTCTCTCTCTCTCTCTCTCCCGCCATTTGCCTCGTCGCCAAATTAGAACTCGTAAATTTGATTTCACTGAACAAAGCGACACACTTTGAGTCTTCCAAAGCCACGGGACGAAATCAGCCGTCAAGAATCAATTGCGCCGAGAGCATCAGATATTAATATACGCGAACGAATCCGAGGCAATCACGATCAAAGGTTGATCCGAGCCGTAGAGGGAAAAAATGAGAGAGCAAGAACGCGATAGAGAGAGAGAGAGAGAGAGAGAGAGAGAGAGAGAGAGAGAGCGAGAGCGCGAGAGCGACGCTAACAGGCGAGGATTACAAGGCGCGTGAAATAAGTTTCGGTCGGATGTATTGGCTCAATTTTCAGCAATGCAAATTGTATCGGCGCGTCGTGCGCGACATAGAGATCGCGTTATCGTTTAGAGAAAGAGAGAGAGAGAGAGAGATGAGGGAGGCCGTCACGCCGATGAGGCGAGGAAAAATCAGCGGGCAGACCGTGACACGTCGCTGTGCTTCGCCTTGCCTCGCTCTATACGCCACGCCACGCCACGCCACGCCACGCCACGCCGTAACCAGACGCTTCCGGTTTCATAATAGACGGCTCGTGGTTACTGGCGCGAAATGACACGGAAGCGGCAGCACAGCTCTCCCAGACGAGGCGAGGCGAGGCGAGGCGAGGCGAGCGCCCATAGCGAGAGTCTGGTTGCCTTCGTGCTTCGATGCGCCGATTCAATGCCGGCGCGGCCGACGATAATTTGAGAGACAGCAAAGAATCCTCGAGAGCAAGTCGAGGCAACGCCCCTGCAGCCAATATTTTCCTCGTGCCTCCTCGCGTCCTTCCCCCCCCCCGCCCCGCGGAGGAGCCGGCCCGAATGCAACACGACGCGCTATATTGCGACGCTCCTTAATTCCCGCGGGATATCACATATTTCCGGGGCTGCGCTGATAACTCGAAGCCGCCGCCGTTCGAAATGAAATTCCTGGCCTGGCCGGGGCCGGTGACGAAAATGGGTAATCCTCTTCCGGTATATAATCTGATAATTCTCCGAGATTCGCTCTCGCGGATCAACTTGCTGGGACACAATAAGAGTGCAGAGACAACCCGGATCAAAGTAACGGATGAGCGGCCGGTGTCGGCTTTTCATATCGTCGCCGGCTCTTTGATGGCTTGTTTTAATATTCGCGCGATATTTATGCCCTCGCATGATCTCGTTTGTTAACGAACTGTTAATCGAATCGCGCTTTCGAGATTTTATGAGAATGCGCTGCAATTCCGTATGTTCTTAGCGAAGGTCAGGTTAAGCGTCGCGCGTCGGTCGCGCAACGTCAAGCTCTTTCGTCGCGTTGCAAACACGCGAATGACGCAAAATCATTTCACCGAAGTCCCTCCCCGTATGGACACTGTCAGTAAAAGCAAACAGAGGAAGAAAACAAAATTCGAAAACCGCCCGCGCGCCCGACCGACGGGTAAATTCCATTTCGCGCTCTGCTAACTCGAATACTAATTTTTTTCCCCGGGATATTTCCGGAGTAACAGGGACGTCGGGGGTCAAGGAAGTATTAACGCGATACGGATTCGCAAACAACCGTCCACTCTCCGTTGTCTCCCCGTCCCCCCGCGAGGACCCCCCTCCTCTCCTCCCTCTCTCCCTCGTCGCGGACGAAGTCCTCGAAACGTTACGGTGCACCGCGCAAATTTACTATGCAAATTAGCAGATGTATTTTCCGTTCCCCAGCGAAAACACCGACCGGGGACCGTCGGCAAAAAACGCATCCCACCGAGACGGCCGAACAAAATGTCCGTCGTGCGAAGAATAATTACGTAATCGCGAATAAAATTCGCCATCGGGCAAGGGTCACCGCCGCCGGGCGACCACGCTGTCGCGGAGCCTCACGTTTACAGGATTTTTATCGAGCATCAGCTAGAGCTTTTAGCTCGCTCATAATTGTCACAATTGTTATGTCCGCGTATCTTCAGTTCCGACTGAATTTCTCTGAGCCTCTCTCTCTCTCTCTCTCTCTCTCTCTCTCTGTGTTTTTCTTTTCCGGCAAAAGATAAACCAAGAATAATTCCTGGTAAAAAGGAAGATCGCTTGCGCAAATAAATGAAAATTTCTAATAAAGAGTTGCGAGGCACAGCGAGAAGCGGCAAGAACGGTTCGCGAGAGTTTCGCGAGAAGGGACAGCGAGAGCCGTAGAAATTTCATCGCTGTGAACTTTTATTTTTCGGAAAATCCGGGAATGAACACGCACCTCTCGCTCGCTCGCTCTCTCTCTCTCTCTCTCCCTCCCTCTCTCTCGCGATGCGCAACGAAGAAGCTTCGCCCCGCGAACGTCGATTTCGCTCCAACCCCGCCGTTGTCCTCCATCCCCGAAACGCGAAAATTCATGAATACAAGAGCGTCGGGAGCAAAAAGGGAAACGGTACGCGAGCGGGGTGGCGAAGTCTTGTAAGTTTTGCCGGTGTAATGGAGCGACGGGACGCGACGCGACGCGACGCGACGCGCGACAAGAACGAACGATATTACGCCGCGCAGCGCGGCGCGATATTTCGCCATGATACAAATTTTAAATTACAACGCGAGTCACGGGGAGAACAGCGGACGGAGGAGGGAGGGGGGGGGGTGAGGGAGGGAAGAGCGGCCGTCGAAGATAATATGCAAAAGAGAGGCTTAAAAAGTAATTACCGCTGAAGAGCGCGGGCTGGTTAAAAATTGGCGTACATAAAAAGTTTTCTAATTTCGGGCCGGTCGGAGGAGAGAGAGTCCGTAGTCCAGGGGTGGAAACGAGAAAAAGGGAGGACGAGCGACCGCTTAAGCCGCGTAGTTACGTGCCTCCCGGTATGTACGCTCGCGCGTTAAGCGCGCGGCCGCGTAAAGTACGTGCCGGAGAACACCGACGCGCAATATGAGCAACGTGGTCGTGGCTCGCGGAGACTCTCTCTCTCTCTCTCTCTCTCGCTCTCGCTCGTGCGCGCGCTCCCTTTCTTTTTCTATCCCGACTAATCGAGAACCGCGATTTTTCACGACAAATTTCCGCGCAGTACATAATTCTCGTTGGCGTGCGTGCGGGCGGACAGACGAACAGGAAATTACAGATGAGCGATTAGCGCTGTGTGCTACGCGTGCCTCTGCACATACAATTACTGAATCAAATTGAATTTTAAATTTACGCACGCTGTCATCAAATTCGACGTTAATTGTTAATTGTCGCAACTAAAGCCTGATATTAATATTAATAGCGACGTCATTGATAAAATCTCCGAATGCCAATTATTTCGCGCGTTCCCACCACAGAGACGAAGATAGAGCAAGAGAGGGAAGGAGGGGGAGAGAGAGAGAGAGCGCGCGCGCGCGAGTAGTTTTTCTCCTTCAATCAATATTGTTCTATTTGACACCAGGTTTTCTCCGATTCTTGTTATCTTGTTATCAACAATACGTCGGAGAAAAATGAAAACGCTCAGTGAGGTGTAACATAAATGTCGGTGTAAAAAAATTAAGCGGAGTATCATATTCGGTTAGCTGAGAGGAAGCGCGAGCTAATAAAGAGAAGTAATTTTCCGCAGACAATAAATCGTTTAAACAATTTCGCGTGACGAAGAAGGACAACAAGTATCCATTACATCTGTTATCGTTATAGCGGTGCGCTTAGTTGAAAACAATTTATTCATACGGGCGTACCGTGCGCGCGTGAGCATGCACACGCATACACACACACACACACACACACACCACTCACTTTCGTACACAACATTATTTCAGAAATAATAATAACGCAGACGCGCGAGAGAGAAATGGCTGTCAGTGGAAGAGTGGTGTAGCGCGGCGGGCAATCCCGGGCGGAGTTTTTAAAACGCACACAGAGACCGAACGCGAGAGCGTTAACGTCGCGCGAGCGCTGAATTTAAAAAATTGCACAGCGCAGTGTCATTCCATTAACCTAATTACCCGCCGGTTATTATCACCGCGGCGATTATGCAGGCGGAAAGGCATCCGCCGCCGTGAGCGTATTGTTGCGGCGAACTATCCAAAGTGCAAACAGTCGCGAGCGTTTTCTCACCCGTGTAAATGCTAATACGCCATTAAAGCGAGAAAAAGAGACGCCCCCGCCCCCCGCGAAACGAAAGTGAGACGCGACCGTAATTATCCGCGCGGCAACATCGTATCTTTCTTGTCGTTATTAAGACGCTACTATCTCGCATCGCGATATTCATCCTTTCGTCGGCGTACGTGTGTGTTTTCGCGATCCGCAAAACTCGAGCTCGAGCGCGGATCCTCCTCTCGACGTTTCGTGGCTCACATCGTGACTTCATACGCGCTGTTTTTCGCGATGAATCGGGTTCCGCAGACTGCATCGACGAGCTAGACGGCTACTCCAAATAACTGTAGCTCTCTTCCTCCCTTCCCCTCCCCCCCCCTCTCTCTCTCTCTCTCTCTTTCGCTCTTTTACTCCACTCACTCACTCGCCTTCTGTAACGGAGAATCGGGTCGCGTGTTCGTATGATCTTTTTATCCGTCGGAAATCCCCGGAAATAAAGCGTCAAAATAACGCTGTAAAATCCGCGCAGGCGCTACGTAAAATGCTTTATTGGCGTCCGCGATATCGATAGAACAACACATTTATCAGTGGCAAAAACGATGACTCGAACATTTCGACGACTCGCGTTCTCATCGCTTTTGTCTTCGTGACGAAACAGTTGTTTGGGAAAAACACGCCGCACCGTTTTCTCCGTTTTTCGAATTGGACATCCGCGCGCGCGCGCCCGCCCGAGTACGATCTCTTACTACCGACGCCAATCGCGGCAGTCACCGCGGGTTAATCGCAGACATCAGCACGTTCTCCAATTGCGGCAATTCAAAGTCGAGAATCGCCGGGATATCGAAAATCGCGCACCGTACGCTTGAAATATAATTCGCCCGCGCGCGCGGATGAGACCCGCGCGAGACGCGACGCGAGCCGAGTCTAATAGGGTTTAACGGCGATCTGCGACGTCGCGAGATGTCGGCGGATACGCACACGCAATCCAAGTGTCGTTCCATTAACACGTCCAACCGGCTCGTTATCGCAAATTTTCAGGATTCCGCTTACGCACGTTCACGGAACTTAACAAGCTCCGCTAAAGACGACGCGGCCGGAATTCCTTTCTGCGCTGCGTTGGCAAACCTCTCACTCTCTCCCTCCCTCTCTCTCTCTCTCTCTCTCTGTCTTCCATAAATATGAGGGAGAAAGGGAGATTCGCGTTGAAATTCCAATTATCGTTCGCCGGCGATCGCTACTTGGGCGCAACGATCCCCGACGCGCGAGATGGCAGAGCCGCGAGTCTCTCGCCACACAACACACACACACACACACACACACACTCTCTCTCTCTCTCTCTCTCTCTCTCTCTTCCTATCGAAAATTTATCCCGTCGGATAAGTCGTCTATCGCATCCATCCATCTCGATCCCTCTCTAATCTTATCTTGGCGCTATCTATCCACCTATCTATCTTCATCGGCCGGGCCCTGCCTCTCCACAATGCAGCGCGGTTCAATCTCAATCCGCTGTACGTGGCGCGCGATACGATCGGTAGGATGTCATTAGGAACGTCGCCGAGGACGACGAAATCTCGTGGCGTGTCGGAATGCCAGGTGGACGGCACCTGGAACGCGCGCGGAAAGAAGAGCCGTTCGATACTTTGACTGGCCGCTGTTTGAGCGGAGCGCATTTCCCTGGCGGGAGCTTTAACAACAGCCTGCTGCGGTATATTACCACGAGAGACGACGACGACGACGCTTTCGCTCGCGCGTGCTTCGCTCTCCAAGCCCGCGGCACTGCCGTGACAGCCGGGGCACTCGGGAGATCCTTTCTCCATTCTCTCCTTCCTTCTCGTTTCTGCCTTCGCCGTCTTGGCTCGCTTCGTTCTTTCCTCCACCGTGTCCGCTTTCACCCTTAGCTCCTCTCTTCCCCTCCTATCGCTCTCTCTGTCTCTCTCTCTCTCTCTCTGTCTCTCCTTCCGCCACATTTTTCAAACATGTCTCCGCCCGGGCAAAAATCTGACGTGGGCTAAGGAGATCAAGCGACCCCACTCCCCCCGACGCCATTGCAGAAAAATCGTCACGAGCGAGCGTTGCGTGCAGGTGCCTCGTCATCGCCGCGTGTAAGAAAGAAAAGAAAAAGAAAAAAAAGAAACGCGCCCTTCCGACTGTAACATTTCCCCTCGCTGACGCGCCCGAGAGCTCAAGAGGCCGTTATTAGGCTGTTTTAAAGGTGTCCGGTTATCCCCGGCGCTGTCGAGGCCCGGTGATGAAGTGCCGCGGCCGATGGACAGCCCTCCGCCGCGCCGCGGCGAATTTTCCGAGCAATCTCGTCGCTCTGCGTGAGGTTTCGCGCGCGGAAAGTCTCTCTCGCGCAGGACAGCGGAATCGCGTGCGCGCGCGCGACGGCTAGCCCTCTTTACTTCGTCAGGCTCGTCGTGTGAGCGCGACGCGAGCGCAGCAGCCGCCCGGCATAAATAATCCTCATCCGCATGGGCGCGCATCCCTCCGATGGACAACGCACCCTAATAACGCGTTCGTTATGAAATTTAAGGGCGGCCGCCTGCCTGCTGCCAAAGCCGCCGTGTCGCGCATAAAGTGGGGTCTGCCGATGAATAGCTGCGACTCAACGGCCGACTTTACTCGAGTTAATTAAAGCCAACATCGGCGGAATAAATTCACTTAACTCCGATGCCATGGCGGCGGCGGCGGCGGCGGCGCTTAGTCATCGGTAACGCGATATCCGTTCCTGATCGCCATTATCATTAACTTCAATGTCACTCGCTCCTTCGTCGTCGTGCGCTAACAGTGCCGGAACGGGCCACTGTCGAACGCGTAACCGCTCTTTCAAGCCTCGCGTTTGCGTTAAAAAGGAAAAGGAGAGAAAAAAGAAGAAAAGAAAAAAAAAAACGCTTAGCGCGGAGAACCCCGCGCCGCTCTCGGTTTCGTCGCGCGTAAGACGCAAGAGTCGACGCCTCGCGCAGCGCGGCGTAACGTGCGACGCGAGAGATAAACAATATCAAGAGGAAACGTATCACGGCGAGTAAACGAAGAAATAGAGAACGGTCGTTTTCGCCAATATCCCCGCTAACGATAAATTAAGGGGCGTCCCGCGCGAGCGTAATTCGTAGCGAAAGTCGCTGCGGTTGGAAGCGGGGAAACGGAAGAACGGCGGGGCTTGTGCGGAAAATTAGGAATAAGTATCTAATAACTGAAAAATGTGTCCTCTGGTATCCGGGGCGGCAGCGGCCGCGATGGGGTGGGTGGCGGCGGCGGCGGTGACGGCAGTGGCGGCAGCGGGAGGGAGGGAGGGAGGGAGAGAAGGAAGGAGGAGCGGAACGTGCGGGGAAAGTCAATGAGGGCGCATGGCGAGTCGCGACGACGACGACGACGACGACGACGACGACGACGACGCTGGAATGAGAGCCGTACGGGAGGAATGACAATGGTACGGGCGCCGCGGAGAGGGTTTAAAACTTCACAACCCCTCGTGCAAAATTTACAGCGGAGTCGGATCCGGCCGCGTCATTAAACACGTTGTTTCATAATTCACGCTACGATATATCCCGTGTCTCTCGCCCTCGCACCGACCGCTCGTTAATTCTTCCGTTCCGCGTTCCTTTTCACGCTCTCTCTCGTGCGCGCGCGTAAGCGAGAGAGAAAGAGACTCGCGCCGAAGTCGACTTACTTTCTCGTACTTCGCCGAGGAACAAGGAAAATCGACGTATCGATAGATAATCAATCACTTGGACGCGTCTTAAACTTCTCATCCCGCCATTCTTCAGCCATAAATTGCAGCCGCGCGAGCGAGCGCGATACGTATATAACTCCGCGGCGCGTCTACATCGTGTGCGCGCAACGATAGATACGCAATTCCTTCGAGTATAATAGAGAGGATGAAGCGCCGGTGTGTGTGTGTGTGTCTGTTTGTCGACGCGAGCAGAGAGCCGAGCTGCTCTCCCGAAAAATCGCCGTGCGCTGCGAGAAGTAACCATTAACCCCCCCCCCCCCGCCGACCCCCTCTGTATAAATTGCTCATATTTTTAGCGAAATATTTCCCGCGCGCGCGGCGTGCAATCCCCGACGAGTTAAATAATACGAGCTGATCCCTAATGGTTTAATGAGCTAATCCCTCATTTTTATTTCGCATTTCGCTCCCGCGTAATAGGATTACTTCGTCGAGACTGCGTAACGAGTAAAATGCAGATCCGTCGTGCATTACATCGCACGATAATAATAAGTATTTCATATAACGAGGGTCGATGGGCAGAAAGAGAGAGAAGAGAGAGAGAGAGAGAGAGAGAGAGAAAGGGGGAGAATATTTAGCTCTCTCTCTCTCTCTCTCTCGCGCGCGCGCGCTACATCGAGATTCCTCGCCTCTCCTACGCGAGACATTAATCGCGCAGCAGCTGTGAAAATTTGCCCGATTATCGGGCAAACTAAGCTAGATCAGTGACTGTTAAAACGCGCGCCAGGTAATATCGCATAACTGTTTCACGCCGTCGCGTACCAAAACGAAATCGCGATTTCACGCGTTTCTTTCCGCGTTGTCAACACTCTTTCGCTCCGCAGCCGTCGCGCGTAGCACGCTCCTCCTCCTTGCCTGCTTGAGCATGTCACGCACAGTCTCTCTCTCTCTCTCTCCTTCTTTATCCGCCTCACGGCAATTACGCCGAGAGAGTGCGGAGAGGAGCTTTGAGAATCACTGAACTGCGGATACCACTCTCTCTGAGCCGAGCGCGAGCGCGCCTGATGCGGCGATGTAATTAATCGCGCAACGCGCGCCCGATGGTGCGGGATTATATCGGCGAGCGCATAAAACGCCAAGTCGGCCGGCCGGCCCGGCCGCGTATTTATACGTTCTCTCGCAGCAGCGGGCCTGATTGAAGAAATTTAACGAGGCGGATCTTGTCAAATATTCTATTTCAAAGGCGGAACCGCCGGTGCCGCCTGCGCGCGGACGAGTCGATACCGGACTTTAAGCGCGGTTTATTTGCCGACCGAAACTTCGAACGTATTTGATCTTGCTCGCTCTCGCGCGCGCGCGCGCGCGCGCTTGTCAATGAAATAAAGTTGGCTCGTTCCTTCCGGTCTTCTGTGTGCGCAAGCTAACTGCTTGTACATCAATTCCGGCGCCGCCCGGACGGAGCCGGTGGAACGGCTTCGACGTTCTCCGGAGACCCTCCGGAGACCCTCCGTCGCGACCGTAGTTAAAAATGTTACTGGCGAATAAGCACACCTCGGAGTGCGATAATGCGCAGGATTCGATCGTTTCGGCCGGTCCCGACAACTACAACCTCTACTTGTCGGCTGCGACTCGAACCGGCAGTTTGGAAAATTCCGGGCCGCAAGTTTTTCGACGCACTTCTCGGGGGTGCACTCCACCCCCCTCCACTCTTTCTCTTTTTTTTTCTTTTTTTGACAAATGAATGCGACAAACTGGCCGCCGTTCCCTCGAGAGCGTTTTATCCTTCTGTTTTAAAAGATTCGGCGATCAAGCCGCGCGCGTTGGCGCAAAGTCGGGTCGTAATAGAGCGACGGACGACGAGATCTCTGATCCATTCTCATCCAATTTGTCCATTTTTACGCGCGTTCAAATTCTTCCTTGTCCTCTCCACCCCTCCCCTCCCCCGTTGCCGTCGTGTTCGTTTTCTTGTGACAGTCGATCGCTGGTGCTCTCGACGCTCGAAAATAGTCGCGCCCGCTCGTCCTCCGTCTCTCATCGTCGCCCCGCTTTTATTCCCACAACTTCACACGTAACGGAATGATCCGAGATGGCGATTGATGATACATACGTGCGAACGGCCAACACACACACACACACACACACATACACACACACACATATATATATAATCGGGCCGTATCAACTCGGTAACACCGGAAGCGCCGAGGCCATCAGCGCGCTCGCGCGAGCTCGAACGACATCAGGAGCCACGAGGACATCAGAAGCTACAAATTGCGCCGATATCTCTGATAGTCCAGACGACCTTCGTAAGGCGCCTTGTCGGGATAGGTGGCGGGCAGGAAAGTGGGAGGGCAGGCCGGCTTTGCGAAGCCACTTTAAGGACGATATTGGAGGACACGGGAGTCCATTACGAAGAAGTTGCGGTCTACATTGCCTCATCAGGAAGTCGTTAACCTAGCCCACCGTCGCTCCCTGCGCTCCCTCCACCTAGGTCCGTCGCTACCGATTACCCTTTCGTAGTTGCGAGAACCTTTGAACTGTTGCCCTCCCCGACAGCATAACGCAGTCGTAGAGTTTATCTCGGATATAGCCGGGAGAGCGTACGGCGCGTGTAACTTTAAAAGGAGCCTATCACTGTGTATTTCGCCGGGATTACGGCTTGTATCGTATCGCTTTCTAAAGGATCATGGTCTCTCATCTCATCTCTCTCTCTCTCTCTCTCTCTCTCTCTCTCTCTCTATCCTTTTTCAAATCGACGTCTGATGTTATACGATGTCGACTACCTCGTTTCGACCGATCGTCATCGCGAGCTCTTCGCACAAAGTGGCGCTATTATCGTTGTCGTCGTCATTCTATCTCTCCCTCTCTCTCCCTTTTTCTCTCTCGTAAATTCGAGTTAAACAACTCTTCCCGACGCCCGTTTTATGCGTCGCCAGTCACAGGTATTAATTCCAGTCACTTTGATATTAATTCTCTGTAAATATTAAAATCTGTATCCTCTCTCTCTCTCTCTCTCTCTCTCTCTCTCTCTCTCTCTCTCTCGCGCGCGCGCGCGCACGCTTTCTTCATCGGAAAAGATCTCACTTTCACGTTGAGCTAAATCCGCGCGTAAAGCGACGCGCGCACGCAACGACCAGTGAACGACGAGCGTCGTTCACGAGCAATATTAAATCGGGAACAAAAAACGCGCGAGGTTACATATACGAGCGAGGTTTGTTATTTCCAACAAGTCGCGCGACGCGACGATCAATTCGCGACTCGCGTCGGGAATTTCGGAAACAGCGCGCGCGCGCGCGCGAGAGCGCTGTATCGATAACGATAACGGGAATTCCCAAAATGGGCCGGTCCAAGTCTGCCGGAAATTGGAATCCGACTCGTGCAACTTATTTCGCGATGCAAATTCTTCGACCTTCAATTTTACGTTCTTCCGGTGACGAGAGAAACGAGCGGCGCGCGCGGTCGCGAAAAAATATCCTGGCCGGCGCGAATCCCCCGAGCGAGAATCGACGAGAGCGCGAGAGACATCCCTTCATATGCGTGCCCTCTCTCTCTCTCTCTCTCTCTCTCGCTCGCTCTCGCGAGAGGTCACATCAAAGAAAGGCCGAAAGTTTTATCGATGCAGATATTCTTTTTGATTTAGACATCCCCGGTACGCATCACGTCCGACTACTTCGATACGGAACAACTGGCCCTCAGCGGATGCGTCCTCGCGGGACGACACCTCGCAGATAACTGAATTCCAAACTCGTCCCTCGAACTTTCATATATATTTTCCCTCGCGATGCAGTGGAAATATTGTGCTTTGCCGCTTCCCGTATCCCGGAACGATATTAGAGAGGAGAGATACGGGGGGAATGCCGTGGCGCGCGTGTTACATTCCGGCGAAAGTCGCGCGAGAGCCGGCCAAGTCGTTGGCTGACACACGTCCGCCTCGCGTATCACCCACGCGGCGCTTTCCACGTGGACGTCGCGGAAGGAAGGTGGGAGAAAGAGGGAGGAAAAGAAGAGGCAAGTTCGGACGTACTCTTTTCGTGTGGAGAGTAAACGGGAACTCTTTCGCCGCGCATACTTCACAAGTGTGTGAGAAAGAAGGCTCTCGCGGATATCGCATATTTCAAATTCAAGAGATCGAGAACTTGCGCGCGCGCGCGCGTACACACACATGCACATACACACGTGCGATACTAACAGCCAGACTAAACTGTCCTCTCCGTCATGGCGGCGATGTTCTCCCTGAACACGGTGACGAGCAACACGACGATTCTCGATCGGCATCGGTTGACGCGCTTTCGCGAGAGCGCAACACCATCGTCGCCGGTTTCCGCATTACGCATTACGCAGCGTTTTCCGCGGAAAAGCCTGACGGTCGCGTGATGTAAGTGATGTAAGCGTGCGACGTAAGCGAGCGAGCAAAAGTACGCGTGCGTACACGCGGCGGGTCGGCCGATCGCCGCGTGCGCGCTCGCGCCAACGGCCGACAGTCCAGCTGACATTCCGTATTTCACTGTCAGAAGTCAAAACTCAGAACGCGGCTGAAGTGAAATAATGCACGTTCTCAGGTTATTTATGAGCGCGTCGTAGAAGCAATGGCGCTGCCAGCGCGAGTCGTGAATTGTGGAACTGCTGTCGCGGAGACAGAGAATTCGCCGGTGCGCGCACCCCGACGGCGGCGGCGAGGACGAGGATGAGGACGAAGACGAAGACGAAGACGAAGACAGCGACTACGGCCACGACGACGACGACGACAACCACGACGACTGAAACTTCTTACACTTTCCCGGCACGACTTTTTCACGGCTGAACGTCGCGGCTCCCTCGTGCCAATTTCTACGGCTATTGGATTCTTTCGCAACACGTGGCCCGAAAGATGCCAACGTCTCGGCGCTTCGACCGCTCGCTCGCTCGCTCGCTCATTGATGGCTCCCCGCAACGAGTTCCCGAGTGATTTTGACATATTACGTTAGAGTCGATGATGGAGACGGTTGAGTATCGAAGCGACAGTCCGGAATAAGATTGAGGGGAGTGGAAACTAATACCCATCGAAACTCAATCAGATTCCCCGACTGATCTATGTTTCGCTTTTCCGGGATACGGTTGGCCCGCCGTCGCCGTCGTCGTCGTCGTCGTCGTCGTCGCCGGCGGGAGATGAAGAAATTACATTTATCCACTTGTCCATTAAAGAAAGGAGCGCGGCTAAAAAGAGCGGATTGATTAAATTCCGCCGGCGCGACCGCGCGCCGGTGTATTATCATAGCCAGCGATATCAGAGAGACAGAAAGGGAGAAAGAGAGAGAGAGAGAGAGAGAGGAGAGCAGACACGGTTGAATACCGCCGAGGAAATTATGGTAGCAGCGACAGAGCAAACGCTGATAAACTTCCTACGCCCGAAGGCACGGCTCGCCGTTCGCTCGCGACAAGTCCCGTTCGGCTTTCGTGCGTACAAAGTAAACTCACAACCGACTGATGTCATCAGTTCGCGGTCGACTGTTATAAACACGTCAACATAATTGCGACTGCGAGCGATTGCTTCACGAGTCGGGAATGCCGTCGGTGGGGTGAACTTTGCCTAATCGACGAGAGCGAAAGCTAAAGCCGTTTGGACACGAATCGAGCGGGGTGCCGGGCTACAAAAGAATCAATGAGTGTCGGTTGAATAGGTGGAGGAGGAAGGGTGAGGAGGGGCGGGGAGCGGGGGGGGGGAAGAGGCACGGGTGGAGCTCGTAAAACTTTACGAGCGCGCGCGCGCGCACGCGTAATGTCCTCGCGAGGGATGCACGGTGACGCGCGCTCTCTCTCTCTCTCTCTCTCTCTCTCTCTCTCGGTGATGGCCGCGTGATTTCAAGTTCGGTCCGGGACGAGTTCGACATCGAAATTGCTCCGCGAACTCCCAAACGTCCGTTATTACTCAACGTTAAAAGTTAAGCGCCCGGCTCGATCTCGAGTAGACTCGCGGCCCAGCAATCTCCAAGGCGCGCGAGTCTACCCAAAATCGAGCTCGATCCGAAGTTACTCGGCTTATCGTTGAAGCAGCTCCGACACGCCGAGCGACAAACAGCCACCCCGGCGCGGATCGCAGGGAAATTAGCGCGACGCGCGTGAACGCGTTACTCGCGCTCGCCTCGGAGCGAGAGTGTCGATTCTCCGGCGAAGAAATCGGCGCCGCTCTTTCTCGAGCGCAGCACGCCGAGAATTCGACACGCGGGGATGATACACCGAGCGCGCGATTTGCACAAACTTTCCGAGTGCGGAAAAGCGAGAGTGAGAGTGAGAGTGAAAGAAAGAGAGAGAGCGCAGGGCTGCGACAAGCTCGGATAAAGCGTTTGTAATTCCGCCCCGGGGCCGGCTGTTGTCCCGTGTGGCACGGCCGTGTAAACGAGGGACCGTTTCGCCGTCGCGTCGCGTAATCTCGCGTAATCACGCCGCGCCGAGGTAAGTACGGCCGCCGTTTTCGTGAGCCCCGGCCGGCGCGGCGGTCGCGAGATCGCGCCGGATATCGCCGCGTGTAATCCGCGGTCAGTCCGGTGTCTCACGCGCGCGCGACGGCCATTCCCGCGGCTCACCTTGTGCATACAAAACAAACGGCGACGTGGAATCGGGGGAGGACGACGCAGAACGAAAGAGTGCGCTGCGAGCGAGAGAGAGAGAGAGAGAGAGGGAGGGAGGGAGGGAGGGAGGGAGAGAGAACGGGAGAAAACGAGCTCGCCGATCCCGAGGACGCAATAGGGCGGCGAGGAAAGACCGAGGATACTTCGCCGGTAAGCCAGCGGTAAACCGCCGCGGGCGCGAATCCGACGGCGTCTGGTGCGCTCGATAAGAGACGTTTACATACGTCTTAAGGCGTCGTTACCTTAACGCTGATCGTACCTACGACCCATAAAATATAACGCCCGCGAGGTATATATAACGGCGTAACGATGCTCGCCGAGCATCGGCTGCCGCCGCGCGCGATTGACGCGTATACGTATATATATATATATATATATATATATATGTGTGTGTGTGTGTGTATACACACACATATATATATATTTATACATACATCTATCATACGCTCGCGGATGACGAGAGGACGTGCTCCCCGACAGTAACCAGAAAGAGAGGGAGAGGGAGAGAGAGAGAGAGGGAGGCTTTTTGATTTATCGCGCAGCGGATAGCACTCTATTCGGTGCGGCGCGGCGGAGAGCCCTCGTTGCACCGGAACGTAGCTGCGATGTAGCAACAGGAGCGGATCACTTGTAACCGTCTGGAAATCGAATCAACGCAGATTGAGCCGCATCTTGGCCGCCTCCGCGAAAAAAGGACCGACCACGCCTCCGTCGCCCTCCGCGACGCGCGCAGCTAATGACAAACCGTGTAATCCGCAGCGGCCGGTTTTCCGCTGCACGCGCTCGCTCGCTCGCGCGCGATTTATCAATTTCCGCCCGGCTGCGCGCCGGCTTGAGCGCGTCGCGCGCGGGCAAAAACGGCGAACAAGATCGGCGATTAATAGAGCCCATTCCGCGGCGCGATAGAGTGAGTGTATATACGCGCGCCGCGAGTGCTTTTAATTACGCGAGTAATATCGCGCGTTTTCAGAAAGGTGGCCCGACGTTAATCCATTGTCTTCCCGAACCCCCGGCGGCGGTCACATCCCCCCCCGTGGAAAAAGAAGAATAAAACGGGACTAGAGGAGGAGGAGGGAGGGGGGCGTAGAGGAAAAAGAGACGACGGGAAAAGCCTTCGGAGAATAGAGATTGCACCGTTAAAGGTGGTTGATTTTAATTTCACGGAGCGCGAGCCTTCGGTTACGCTACGAACACGCGAGCCGTCCAAGCGACTCTACCTTCCTGCGCGGCGTTTCAGCGTATGTGTGCGCAAGATTATATATAGCCTGTATATCGGGCGGCGGCTTGCGGCACGTACATGCACGGAGCGGCCCGAAAAAGGCGTGTGTCGTTCCGATGAATAACGCGTCGCACGGTAGGAAATTCGTTACGTCTTCGCGGTTGCGTCAGCGCTTCCTAACGACAGCTGACGCGTCAGGGCTCACCCAGCAGACACTCCCGGTGTAAACCCGGCAAAAATGTACGCCCGAAGCTCCGTCATTAACACTCCGACGAATAACACGCGGAGGAAACGAGGAGAAGACGCGCTGACGAGAGAGAGAGAGAGAGAGACGAGCTGAGAGACGCAAGGCGCGCGAGGAGACTCCGCATCTCGCATCTCCGAATTCGCATCGCCCGGCGCACGAACTTTCGTACGAAGGTAAGTCTGCGGCAAAAATACGAGCGCGCACGAATAAAGTAACATTATCGCGGAGAAGCCGCGCGCACGTCCGCGGTATCTCTCAAGTTATTATTTTTCACCGTCGTTAAGCGCGACGTGCAACGAGAGAGACAGAGGGGGGAGGGAGAGAGAGAGAGAGAGAGAGAGAGAGAGGGGGCGAGAGAGGAGGGGGAGGGAGGGCGAGACGAGCGGTAACTTGAAAGATACCGAACAACGCGCGCGCGTCGCGTCGGCGTGCCCCCGCTGCCCCCCGCGGAAAATAAATGGACGCCGATTCTCGTAAAAATGTCGGTTACTGTTTCCTTCCGTGATGCAACCGAGATGCATATGTTTACGCGCTCGCCGACGCCGGTAACCGACTCCATAGCTTAGCTGGTGCGGTGCGGTGGATGGGTGAATATGCACACACGTGTGCGCATACCCTCTGCCAACGATAGGAGGAGCAGAAGGTGGAGTGAGCGAAGCGAGCGGGAGAGAGAGGGAGAGAGAGAGAGAGGGGAGCTGTGGGAGTGATCGATGGGACGGCGTCCAAGCGTGTCTAAATAATTAGCTGTCTCTGTTCCGACCCCACGCCGTTTGTAGTGGCCACCCTATAGATAATATGGCGCGCACGACGAGCGTGTATTCGCGAGCTGACTGCGCGCTCGCAAGCGAGCGAGCGAGCGGACGAAGAGAAGCAGAAGAGGACGAAGCGGAGAGAGAGAGAGAGAGAGACAGACGGACACAGAAAGAGAGGACGGGAGATTGCGACGAAGAGGGGCTACTCCTGATTTGCCGATCCATCCGAAATTGCGAATCTTTGGCGCGGAATATGAAAAATTCACACACGAAGACGCTGCGTGCTGGCCCGCAACTTTTACGGCGAAACTTACGGAAGACTCGGCGTTAGCCTCAGGAAGGAGACTTCCGCCGAGCGCACGAGAGACCTCGCGGGCGCCGCGAGATTACGCGCGGCAGCCGCGAAACGGCGTAAATATTTCATGGATCGGTGTAACCCAGGCGACTTGAATTTTTAGCGTTTAAGCGGAAGCGAGAGAAATTGCAGTCGACGCGCGCGCGAATCGAGCGTCTAAACAAGTCTATAAAAGTTTCGCGAGCGTGCGCGCGCGCGCGACTCTTTCGTTATCGCGGTACCGTGAGATGAAATAAGATTGCATTAGCAAGGATAACTTTGCACCGAAATAAAAAAAGAAAAGTAACATAGAATAGATAAGAATAGGAGGGGGACGAGCGATGGTGTGCAGCAGCATGTAGAGAGAGAGAGAGAGAGAGAGAGAGAGAGAGAGAGAGAGAGAGGTAAATGACCTAAAATTATATACAGCGTCGAATATTATTTTGCCGCTTTCTCCTCTCGAAGCGCGCGGGGAGAGACGGATCGCGCACGCCAAAGAGAACGTCTTCATTATCCGCTAACGAGAGCTCGTAAGAGTTTTTGTCGCTATTAGCGCGCGCAATGGATCGTATATACACATTAAACGCGTTAACTATGATGTTCGACGGCAGCGGCGGCGGCGGAGGAGAAGGAAGAGGAGGAGGAGGAGGAGGAGGAGGAGAAGGAAAAGGAAGTGCGCAAGAGTATCCATGGATCGGACGAACGACGAGTCTTGCGTGATTTCGCCGTTCGCAAAATGCTGCTGCTGCTGCTGCTATCGCGCGGTCGATCCACCGCGCGCCAATGATGATGCGACGGCATTAATTCGCGTCGCGCGCGCACTTTGTCGTATTTATTCGTGCGGCATCTCTGTTTTTCTCCGCGTACCGCCGACGCTAATGACGACACGCGCGCGTATTATCGCAATCGCGAAAATATAAAATTGCCGGTCGCGTCGACGTTCGTGCGGCAAATTGTCAAATAATTATGCAGTTAGTGCAGAGAGAGAGAGAGAGAGAGAGAGAGAGAGAGAGAGAGAGGAGAGGGAGAAAGGGGAGAGCGCGCGAGCGCGCGGGAGTTAGTAATTTTAATTAAAATCAACGCGCGCGTATTCGTTCGTTCCAATAGTGTCGATGTTGGAGTTGGCGGCCGCGCGCGGCCAACGGCGATGCTAATTAAGCGGGCAAACGCACTTTACGATGCTTTGTATCGGGCGGGCGGGCGGGCGGGCGGACGGACAAAAACTCGGCCGACAAAGGCCGCGAAATTTTCCTCCGATTATACCGCGAAAATATCCGGACTAATTACGGACTAATTCGTAGCTATTCATGCGCGCGCGCGCGGGCACTTGCGTGTATTCCCTGGCCGGCAAATTAGGTGGAATTACGTTGCCGTCCCGATGTAATGACCGAAATTTAACTGCGAAATTTCGTCGCCGGACGAAAACGCGAGCGAACGGATAAATGACGGTAAAAACGCATTTGCATACTTTCGTCCGTCGTTGCATAGCCTGCCGCGTCGCGCGCGTAGAATGCGTGTAAGTGTTACATTATTCAGTTTTTATGAGCGCACGAATGACGTGAAAGCGTTATAAATATTAAACGCCGCGGCGAAATCGCCGGACGGCAATACGTTTAATATCGAAATATCTCGAGCGATCGGAACGAAATCACATCGCGTCGTGTCGTGTCGTGTCCGCCAATAATCCGCACGGTCTCGCAAACATTGCGGAAACAATTTGTTGCCGCGAAAGAGCTTTGCTTCTCCCGACGAAGCATGTTATTTTCTTTTTTTTTTTTTTTCTATTTCCATCTCCTCACCTTACTCTCGTTCTCTCCTCTTTTTACTTTTGGAAAAACTGTTCCGCAAATATTTTTACCGACCGTGGAAGCACGGAGAGCGTAACCTTTGATCTCGATGTAGCATAAACGGCGGAGAAATAAGGTTGGGTAGTTCGCACAGACACACTGCGGGGCGCGGCGGGAGAAGCTCGACGATATACGCGGCGCTCTTCGTACGCGAAATTAAGCGGTTGTGTGCTACGCTCACACGTTTTCGGGAATAAAATGTAATATAATTTGTCGTGTCTCTCCCGGAAACGGAGAGATCTTCCAGTACCGAGCGTCATAAAACCTACGCTGACGACTTCTCTCCACCGCGTCCCCTCTCCCCCCACCCCCCTTCCACTTTCCTGTCGTCGTGAGCCGAGAAATATCGTCGTTGTCTCCGCCGATGATGACCGGACGACAAACGTGTCCATCCGCGCGTCCTAATTCACGCAACGTGCGTCTCATATTGGCACATTTTCGGCCGGACGCGCGTCCGAATACACGCGGGCGCGAATAGTTATTTACTACAGGCGCGCATATACGTGTACATATATACGTGGCACACGAGGTTATATCGCACGTGAGCCGCATTTAATGCCCCGACGGCCAGTAGTTTGTAAGTGTTTTACCGTGTAGTTTTACGGCCGTCGGCCGAGTATTTCGTGCCACACCCCCGAAAAACATTTTCGGCTAGCGGTTCCCGCCGCTACGTGTTGGTGCGTAGACACACTTGTGCGTCCTCCGTACACGCGCAATATTCAACGGCAATATTCTCGGCTCGATAGAAGCCCCATTCTGTCCACGTTCCCCTGCTTCCCGTCCTCTACCACCACCCTTCGTCATTCACCGTCTCGTGCTTCTCGTCCGTCGTCGTTCTCCTCCGGCGAGATTTCTCACCTCTCTGTTGGGTTGATATTCCCAACACAAAAAGACCGCGATAGAAGTTGTACCGTACTTAATTATAAATTAGGCGCTAATTTAGTATCGTATTCAAATCTGTATTAACTTATGTATTCCTTTTTATACCTTAATCTTTTTCTTATATGTACCATCCCTTTTATATTACTGTATTTTATTATATTATTGTATTTTATTATATTATTGTATTTTATTATATTATATTGTATTGTATTGTATTACATTGTATTATATTATATTGTACTAAATATTGTATCACTGCGTACATGTATATAACATTGTCACATAAATAATAAAAATATTGAAATGAATTTTTTATTGTATTTAATTAAAATTCCTCTCCTTTAATATACAAGATATTCGGAATTCTGACAGGAAATTTTAATTTTCTCATTTTCCCGATTTTCGGATTTTGTATCAGGAGAACATGATAACCGAGGAGGTATTCCGATTCCTGGCGAGAAATTTAAATTTTCTCGATTTTCGCACTTTGTATCAGGAGAACATGATAACCGAGGAGGTATTCCGATTCCTGGCGAGAAATTTAAATTTTCCCGATTTTCGCACTTTGTATCAGGAGAACATGATAACCGAAGAGGTATTCCGATTCCTGGCGAGAAATTTAAATTTTCCCGATTTTCGCACTTTGTATCAGGAGAACATGATAACCGAAGAGGTATTCCGATTCCTGGCGAGAAATTTAAATTTTCCCGATTTTCGCACTTTGTATCAGGAGAACATGATAACCGAAGAGGTATTCCGATTCCTGGCGAGAGATTTAAATTTTCCCGATTTTCGCACTTTGTATCAGGAGAACATGATAACCGAAGAGGTATTCCGATTCCTGGCGAGAGATTTAAATTTTCCCGATTTTCGCACTTTGTATCAGGAGAACATGATAACCGAAGAGGTATTCCGATTCCTGGCGAGAGATTTAAATTTTCCCGATTTTCGCACTTTGTATCAGGAGAACATGATAACCGAAGAGGTATTCCGATTCCTGGCGAGAGATTTAAATTTTCTCGATTTTCGCACTTTGTATCAGGAGAACATGATAACCGAAGAGGTATTCCGATTCCTGGCGAGAGATTTAAATTTTCTCGATTTTCGCACTTTGTATCAGGAGAACATGATAACCGAAGAGGTATTCCGATTCCTGGCGAGAGATTTAAATTTTCTCGATTTTCGCACTTTGTATCAGGAGAACATGATAACCGAAGAGGTATTCCGATTCCTGGCGAGAGATTTAAATTTTCTCGATTTTCGCACTTTGTATCAGGAGAACATGATAACCGAAGAGGTATTCCGATTCCTGGCGAGAAATTTAAATTTTCTCGATTTTCGCACTTTGTATCAGGAGAACATGATAACCGAAGAGGTATTCCGATTCCTGGCGAGAGATTTAAATTTTCTCGATTTTCGCACTTTGTATCAGGAGAACATGATAACCGAAGAGGTATTCCGATTCCTGGCGAGAAATTTAAATTTTCTCGATTTCGCACTTTGTATCAGGAGAACATGATAACCGGAGAGGTATTCCGATTCCCGGCGGAAAATTTAAGTTTTCCAGATTTTCGCGCTTTGTATCAGGAGAACATGATAACCTAAGAGATTATTCTGCTCTTCATCTTTTTAAAGGTGCGGTTTAAAGGAAAGGTGTTTAAATAAAATACATATGTGTTACATATTTGAAAATATTTATTTTTTTTTCCATTTTTGTACACGTGTTGGAACAAATACAATATAACAGAATATAATATATATATATATATAACATAACATAATATAACAGAATATAATATATATACATATGTATATAATACAAAGCAAATATATTACACTAATTTAACAATATATATATATGTTTCTATGTATATATGTATATATATATACATATTTCAGAATTTTCGTTGTATAAATCTGTAAAAAGTCAGACGATCGTAAATTTCATTCGGACGAGTAGTCGGACAAGTCAGCGACTAGTCAGACAACTGAAAATAAAGAAATGATTAAAAAATGGAGTCAAAGAGAAATATATTACAATAATATATTTATTTGTAATAAATATATTACATGTGTGCTATATAATACAATATAATATAATATAATATAACAATAAAAGGAAAATAAGATGGGAGGAAAATGAAGGTATTGAAAGAAGATATAGAAAAAGTCGTAAAAGAATAAGAAAGTAAGAGACAGGGAGAATGTAGGAATATAGGAAGAGGGAGAGAAAATTATATAAGAGCTATTAATAGAATATTAAAAGTTATCCAGAAAAAAGAAAGGGAAATGGAGAGAAAGTTGCAAGTGAAGAAAGTAAGAAAAGCATAGAGACGGAAAAACAAATAAGGAAAATTATAAACATCAAATGAAGAATTAAATTAATAAAGTAAAGAAATGGAAGAAACATCTCAAGAAATTATCCATGGAGGATGAGAAGAATATGAATAGAACGGTAGTTAGAGAGGGAGAAAGAGAAGGAGAGAGAAAGAAGAGAAGATAAAAGGGGAAAAAGTGGAGAAGGTAATTAAAGATTTAAAGAAGAAAAGTGACAAGAGGAGATGGATTACAGAATAAAAAATGAACAGATGTAGGGAACAGAGTGTCAGGAAATAAGTTTGAGACGTATGTGGAGAAGGGTGCGGAGGAGATGTGCCGAGAAAATGGAAAGAGGAGATTAGTATCAATTGCAGGGGAAAAAATGGCCGAGAACAGAGATAGAACACAGGGATATGACGCACATGTATAAACAATGTAGTATTAGCTGGAAGTATTGGAGGAAGATTGAGGAAGAAGAAGTCGGGGGGGAAGAAAATTTTCGTCGGAAAGTCGAGCGAATTTTGGGAAGAGGAGTGATGGCCGATTTATACACGAAGAGCAACTGTTCTTACCTCGGTGTCTCTTCTCTCACTCGGAATTTCTTTCCGCGCTGACGACTCCCGAAAAGAGCTCGTCCTCAAATAAAAGGACAGAGCTCGACGCGTGAGCGGGATTAACAGACTTTTTCTCATGCAGAAACCGAATTACTCGTGTAATCTCGTCCGCGCGCGGGCTAACAATCGCGACATCGCGCCGTCCGTCCAGTGTCATATGCGTATTCATAATTCAAGCTTACGCTAAAGTTGTAATGCGATTCCCAATATATTGCATTATTGCATAATCCAGCGTTACTTGGTGATAATATCGTTAACAGCGTCACGCTGTGTGACAATGTAAAACGTATCGCGCGATACATACGATAACAAGGCGCGCGCGCGCGAGAGAGAGAGAGAGAGAAAGCGCGCGCGTTATGACGCAACGGAAGAAGAATATTGTTTCCCTCCGTGCAATTTGAGTACAGACACTGCGAGAGTGAAATACGACCAGTGACCTGGATTTAATCCGCGTGCGAGAAAAAGGCACGTAAGACAGCCTGCTGCCTCGAGACTGGCGGCGGGCCTTCGCGAGAGACCGACAAGGACGGATCCTAGCCGGACTTTTCAAATTAAAAGCGTGTGAAGGATGCTGACCTGAACGAGGAAACGCGCGCGTGTCAAACAAACTGTCCTGTTTGTATACGCGTAAACAGACAGCGAGTCCTTAAACGACCTCCGTTAATGAAACGAGACAGTCTCGTGCGAAAATCTCGACGACGCCTGCGGAAACAGGCACGTGATCCCTTCGACGTTTCCCTCGATTTCGAGGAAAAGCTTCTCCCAAGTAGTGCAAGTATTTGACGAGAGATTAGCCCTGAGCTGAGCTCACGAAGAAGAGAAAAAAACGTCGGGGATAAAAAGCCTCGGATTGAAAGGAGAAAAGGATTATAATTTGCGACATACGGGGGCATAATGTCCCCGGAGCGGAGCGGCGTGAGCTCAGCGCGAAGAAGGCAAAGCGAGTGGTTTAAGTAGGTTGTAGGCGAGTCGGAAATGGTCGTCGAAACACAAGCGGATATCGCGTGAACGAGAGCGCAGGCTCCCATCGATTGCACGCGCAATTGCAGTCGCTGCAACTGCGCCGAGACAGAAGCGACATCGTCGCTTGCAAGTTGCGTATGCGAGCAGGACTCTCGGCTGCGTGTCTCTCTCTCTCTCTCTCTCTCTCTCTCTCCCTCTCTCTCCCTCTCGCCCTCTCTCCGTCTGTCGGAAAGACGTGGTACGAAAGGAACTTGTTGGGGCAAAACTGTGTCTCGCGCGCGGGACAAGGCGCGGCCCTCGGCGGTCTTACGGCGACACGTCGTGTTTATTAACGGAACTTGGCGGAATTGCGGAGCGCGTCTCTCTCTCTTTCACGCAGCCAACGTATTGATATTCCTCGCGCCGCGCACGTCGAGCTGAGAAAATTGCGCGAAGGGCGGGCCCTTCAAAGCCGTGCGCGCGCGGGTTCCCACGAAACAAATTACCGGGCGACAAGACGCGCGCGCGGGCGCAGCGTGCATTTTGAGGAGTCGTGCGAGTACTCGTAAAACTAGTTTGCGAAAGACGTCACGAATGCGCGCCCGCGGAAGATACACCCGGGGCGCCTGCCGCGCCGGCGAGGAGTCGTGCGTGTGATTTTGTGGTTTTCTTCTCTTTCGGGCGAGGAGGCGAGTTTGGATGTGTGTGTGTGTGTGTGTGTGTGCGTGTGTTATTGTAGCGCGTCTGATACTTTTCGCCCAAAGTAAGAAGAACCGATCGCGTCGGCGAGCGATTCTTATTAGCCAGCGGAGGATCAAGGAGGAGGCGACGGCGTCAGGAGTCTGACAATATTACGCATTCATCCACAGCTGCCTTTGTACGCTCGAGACGAAACGCTCCTTTGATACACCTCATCGAACGTTTCTCCCCGAAGACGAAAAGAAGAAGAAAAAAAAAAAAGAAAAGAAAAGAAAAAAAAAAGGAAGGAGAGAATATATCGAATTGAGTACCTTCTGGAAACAAGTCGCTCCACCCGGAGGATTCAGCGATTCCGCCTCTGCGCGTCGTTTCCTCCGGGACAAGACGCGCGCGATGGGAGAGAAATGTCGTGAGTTAGCGTGCGCGCATGATGTGATGGATAGATAGAGCGAGAGAGCGAGAGAGCGAGAGAGAGAGAGAGAGAGAGAGAGAGGCGCGAGACACGGCGGTATAAAATATATACTTAATCTGTATTCGGCGCGCGAGCGCCGTGCCGCTCAGCCGGCTCTGCCTAGCCGGCGGAATACAAAATTCCCGTATTCAGATGCCCCGCGACAGAAATTGACTTTATTGAGGTTTATTGATCCGCAATATTGTGTTCCGCCGCGTGCGGAGAGAGCGCCCACGGCTGCCGCTTTCTCGCGCCCTCGCGTCCGCGTACGCAACAACACCCTCCGCTGTTCCGGGAGGCACAGGCGATTCGATTTAACGGAGTAGCGACACCTCGCCGCCGCTCGCAGCCAGTGCCGGGGATAAAAAAGAAAAAAGGGAAAGAGAGAGAGAGAGAGAGAGAGAGAGAGAGAGAGAGAGAGAAGATCGGCAGCAGTGAATTTATCAGTTCGGCGCGCGGACGCTCGTCGCAGTCTCGAAGGCGAAAGTGCTGGCGCGAAACACACTCGTCGTTCGAGAACACTTCTTCCCTTCGCTCGTTCCGCGAACTCTCGGCGAAATCGCGCGTGTGACTGTCGGCAGGATGGGAGGATTTCCGCGGGAGAGAATCTAATCGGAGAACGCGCGCGCGATATCCGCGCGACGCGATTCGCAGCGGCCGCGAGACAGCGCGCGCGCGAGAGAGAGAGAGAGAGAGAGAGAGAGAGAGAGAGAGAGAGAGAGAGCGGCCTCTTTACACGGAACAAATGACTTCATGCACAACACTCGCGGCCGAACGGGTTCCGATAAGCATATATGGGAGTGAACGAGAACGAAGGTCTCTCTATCGAGAGACGATTTACCACACCTTCGAGTAGATTACGCGTTATCGCGATGTTATCGCGTCGCGAGGTGACGGGCGCTAATCAGTATATTTGCGATATTCGCTGCTCGAGCGGCGAATTCGTCGCGAACTTGTGCGCGCGCGCGCGCAGGAGGTGCAAACGGCGGTGCATTCTCCTTCGGCGCTTCCTTCGGCGATTGACTTTTCGTCGCGAGGGACACGCGTTTCATTTCTCGGCCTCGAGCGAGCGACGTCGCAACGTGACGCAACAGCGATTTCATCCCGCCTGTTATTATCGTTTTGACGAAACGCGGCGCCGCGTGACGTCACGACGCCGTCTCGACCTTCGCCGTCGGCGACGACGCACTGATTAGCCCCGAGCCGGCGGCGAGGGGGGATAATTTCTACTCCTACGTCGAACGTTCGTTCGGCGAAGGATTAATTGGGTCACCCGGTATATGTGTATATATATATATATATATATATATATCGCGAGCGCCGAGCTCGGCGAACAAAGAAGACGATCGTGCTGCGCGCGGAACTTGGGCGACTTGGTGAAGCCTCGGCGGGTTCGGCGGGTGAACAGGTTTTAGTTCTCACAAAAGAGAACCCACCGGGGCCGCCGCCATGCGCCCGTAATATCGCGATGGTCAAAAACGCCGGTAAATGCGCCGAGGCCTAACGACGCGTAGTTATAAGTTATAAGCCGCGCCGAATTATACCGCGTCGCGATAGGCATCGAATCGCATCGCAATCTTCCGCCGCCGTGCCTCTCTCTTCTTTTTTATTCTACCTACCCCTTTCTCTCTCTCTCTCTCTCTCTCTCTCCGTCGCTCCGTCGCGCGCTCTCTTTTTTCTCCTTTGTTTTTACGACGCGCATCTTATAATTATCGCCGGCAATCCCGACGACGATAAATTTAATGACGATTTAATACCGCTGATGGAATTAAACGCGACAGTACTTTCTCGCCGGCGCGACGACGACTCGGGGGGGAGGAGGGGGGGGAAACGACGAAATTCTCGCACAAAGCTAAATTTCACTTAACATTATGAACGTCGAATTATCGGCGCGGCGACAAACGAACACACAATATCGAGTAAATTGCGAGCGCCGTGCGCGAATATTTCCGCCCCGAGTCTCTCTTTCTCTTTCTCTCTCTCTTTTCCTCTCGTGTCGTGTGCGTCTCTCGCGCGTATTCATAAATTTTTTACGCCTCGTCCGCGATTATAAACACAATTTCGCGTAAAATCGGCCGCTGGCCTCTTTAAACATTGTCTCATTATCGAAACAACGGCCGGCCCCGTGTCCGTCCGAAAAACAAAGTCACCTCGCGCGAAAAACGCGTTTGATTTCGCGCTGTCGCAGTTCCCACTGAACATCGCTTAATTAATAAACGATACCGTTTCATTCCGCTCTACTTTCCGGCTCCAGCGAGAGGGAAAGAGAAAGAGAAAGGGGGGGGGGCAGAGAGAGAGAGAGAGAGAGACGGAGTGCAAGGCATAATAATAACAACACAACGCAACACAAAGTTCGCGGACGACGGACGGGTGGGCGAGCGCGAGAGCAACGTTCCCGCCTAACGCGATTACATCCGGCGTTTCGCTTCCCAGCGCGAAACGAACGCCGCTCGACGTGGCCCCGCGACATAATTTATTTCCACGGAGGGAAACGAACAGTCACTTTTTTGGCGCGGTCGCTCAAGTTGCCGCCGGTAATAAGAAGAGAGTCGCTTACTGGAACGGAACCAAGTGGCGCGTTTTCGCCCGCGCGACAGCAGCGAGAGAGGGAGAGGGAGAGGGAGAGGGTGAGGGGGAGGGAGAGAGAGAGAGACACAGAGAAAGAGAGGAGAGGCCCGGCGCGCCGCGCGCGGCGCGTAATTATCCACTTCGAAAACTCCGGCGCCGCGCGGGAGAGAACGCGGCGACGGCGACGGCGACGGCGACGGCGACGATGCGACTCGGAAGCGGGCGTTGACAAAACACAACGAATTAACGGATCGGAATGCGCTGGCATTACGCGGTGCACAGGGCCGAGCGTTTTTCGCGCAATCGCTGCGCTGCGGAGGAGAGCGTGCGCGCTCCGGGAGGAATTTCCACGGAAGAGCATCCTCCGCCTCGCTGTTGTCGACGCCGCCTTCGCGTGCCGCGTCAAATAACGCGAGAACGCGATTATAAAACGCAGATCAGGCTGGATGCTGAATTCCCGATGAGATTGCGGGCGAAGCAAGCGTGCTCCGGCAAAGCCAGCGTCGAACCTCTCTCGCACACTTGGGTGCTCGCGTTTCGTTCAAGTATCGATAACAAAAGTCACGATGCCGCGAGAGAGAGAGAGAGAGAGGGATGTTAGCCGCGTCGTTGCTTCGACAACGCCTCGCGGTCGTTCCGATACTATCGAGGTATCGTAAGAGTCCCCGGACGTATAGTCGGGCACGTAGCGCGCCTTTTTACGAGCGCCCGGCGACGTCTCGTAAGTCGTTTGTGCGCGACGAGATACTTTCGCGGCTCGAGACTCCGTCGACCGGCTCTCTCTCTCTCTCTCGCTCTCTCGTTCGGCCTCGCGCAGGTCGGCGACAGGCTGAGAAGGTGTGTGCGGCGGGAGGACGCGGGGTCGTGCGAGGGTAATCCGGCGACGACGTAAAGGAGGGAAACGCCGACTGAAAAAACGGGTCACTCGCTTTTCATGGTCCTTTAAACGCGTCCCGCGGCGCGGCGCGCCGTGTCGCGTCGTCGTACGCGCTCGCTAGTCGTGTATGCGCGCGCGCGCACACGCACACGCTGACGTACACCCGGACGTAATTGCGGCACCCACGCCCGCCAGGCACCCGGCTGTCGTCACGCGAGTGTCGTACAACGGATTTATAGCCGTCCGCCCGTCCTCGCTCGTTTCCGGCCAACAGTGAGAAAAATGAGATCTCGATGCGCGCAGCAAATACCGCTCTTTCTTCCTTCTCTCCCTTTTCCTCCCCCCCCCCTCCCTCCCCCTCCATCCTCCACCCCCTCTTTCTCCGGCTCTCCGGTTTAGGCGATTAGGTCGGGACGCACTCTCCAAATTAACGAACGTGTCTGTCAGCGCGATGCATACGTTCTCGCATTTACCGAGACGCCCCCGAGAGACTCGGAAGATTCGAGACTTGGAAGACGAGACGACGTCCGCCGCGACATTTTCTCCGAGAAGAGAGATTGCGATCGCAGACTCAGCGATGAATGAAAGAAACGCTGCGGTGCCTCGCTCTCGCGTCAGCCTGCGCGACGCCGCGAAATACACGCGCGAAATTAGACTCCCGCGGCGCGATGTATATTATATTATTCTCTCCTCAGAATCCGCCGCCCCCTCCCCGAGCGCGGGATCCCTTTTATCCCCGAAACAAATATAAGACTCGCCCCCTTAATTCCTAAATATTTTTTGCGATACAGCCCGGAGCTCAACTTGTTGCGCTTTACGAGCCCGTCACCGCCCGCTGAAATTCCTATTTGTTCCGGCAGCGAGGGAGACCGCGCGATAAAGGACGAACAGCGAATATGGAATAGAGAGGAAAAGGGGCTGAAAGGCAGCCGAGAGCGGGAGGGGGTGGCGGCGCTCGCATGGGAAAAAGATATGCAAAATGGAAAAAAGCGGTCGAGCGCGCGGTCCGTAAGAATGCGTCGGTGCGAGCCCGGAGTGTTTCCTCCCCGCCGCGACTCGAGTCGAATTTACGCGTTTCTTTCTGCCGCGGCGGTGCGACCATCCCCCGGCGGATCATCGTCGACGAACGGCCACCGGGAGGTCGCAAGGAAAAGGAGGGAAGAAAGAGCGCCGGCCACAGGCCAAGCGGCGTCGTACTCTCTCGCGGACGGACGAGAGAGCTCCGTGTTTCCCCGATAAATGACAATCCGCAGCCGCGAATATCTTCCGTCCGAAGGTCGGCCCTTCGCTCGGTCGCAACGTTTCACACCGCGGATTCAGAATCAGCCGTGGTTAGGAATCACGGGGTGAGAAACGGGCGCGGGGAGGGGGGGGGGAGTGCGATCGCCTCTGTGGAAACATTAGTCCGCGCGCAATAATCCGCTTTTCCCTCGCTCTTCGGATGACTCACCCGAGCCGATCAGCACGAGTGAGCCATGTAAAGCCATTTCCCTTTAACCGATTCGGAAGAGGCAGCCCCCCGAGGGCGAATCCGTCGGTCGGAAGGTGAAGAGAGAAATAATAAGGGCGCGGCCGTGACGGAGGAGAAGGAGGACGACGAGGAGCGAGGGAAGAAAAAGAGGAGCAAGAGCAGGAGGACGAGGACGAAGACGAGCGACGGGGACGATCTGAGGGATGCGCGGAACAAATTGCAGGAAAGGGGACTACGGCTGGCGAACGGTGGGGATGTTTAATGACAGAGAATTGCAAGTAATGGCGAGTAACGCGGCCTATTTAACGCCTCCGCCTTATCCTATCGCACGGAATCGCCTCTGCGCCCGCGTTAATATTTTCTTATCGTCTCGGGCGCGCGCGCGCTCGCTCGCACACGAACATCAGCCATCGTTCCGAGGGTGACCGGGGGGGGGGGAGGGGGGGAGGGGCGTGCAGCATCGTTGGAATACCAAAGCCGACTGCTCTCTCGCGCACTCGCCTTCGCCGGCGGCGAATGTAGCAGGGTAGCAGAGTAAATAAATCGGAGCCAACCCCTCTGAGAGAAAAAAACGTTGTCTCGGACGTGCGTTGAGCGCACGGGCGAAGGGATAAAGAAGCGGGCGCGGCGCGGAGGAGGGAACTGTGAGAAACCAGAGAGCCGAGAGAGAGAGAGAGAGAGAGAGAGAGAGAGAGAGGTCGAGTCTTCGCCGTTTGTTCGCTCGCACTTTCGTTTTAGCGAATATCCGACTTTATGTGTATTAGATTCCACTGGCGGGGCTTGGGCGCCATCGCGTCGCGCGTCGCCAGGACGCGCAATTTCGTGTCTCCGCTGTTCCGCGAAGTAGCGCAATGCTGCTCGCGCCTAATGGTCCTTTATGTATGCTCACGAGCGTATCACCGCCGACGGCGATAGGCCTCTGATCGATTTTTGACGAAGCTGTTTCTCCCGGGGGACGAGAGAGTTGCAGGTATTCGCTCTCGGCGCTATGCGCGTCTTCAGAGAGGAGAGCTCGCCCCGTCTCTCTCTCTCTCTCTCTCTCTCTCTCTCTCTTTCTCTGTCGCCTAATGTATTCACTTTGGGCGAGATGATCATCGAGGATGAGCCGTGTGAAATCGGCTTTACGCCGCTCGCCCGAACCGACCCCGCGGCCCGGCTCGGCCCCGACCGGTAGCACTCGAAAAGAAATTGGCGCGGAAGCACTCGAACTCGATCGGTTACTCGTCGCCCGCACTCTAACGAGGCAGTAATGGCGCTATTACGCAACCGTCATTCGTAGTTTCGTTTTACGAGCGGAACGAGTAATCGGTTTAGTCGGTCGAACGCATCGGAATAATTGAACGCGCGGCGGGAGGGCGAGAGGGATCTTTCTCTTTCTCTCTCTCTCTCTCTCTCTCTCTCTCTCTCTCTCTCTCTCTCTCTCTCGACTGTCGCGCACGAATTCCCGCGCGCGTTCGCTGCTCTGTGGACGCGTCTCTCTCACTCCCTCCCTCCCCCTCTCTCATTCTCTTTCGCTGTATGCGCGCGTTTGCTTTTTTCCTTTCTTTCTCCCGGGCCGTAATAATTTAATCTCGCGAATTCATCGAGGCCAAATCGAGGATTTGACGAATTTACCTTGCACCGCGCGAGGCGAATCAAAACACCGATATCAATATTCCGTCTCGGCGATACGGTCGATCGCGCGAGCGCGAGCGGACTGTTGAAAACCTATTCGGCCGCGCGATCCGGCGCGCTCTCAAAATCCCCGTCGAATCTTCATAAATGTCATTTCAATGGGCGCGCCGCCCATTTTAACCCTACACAGCGCTACCGACACCCGCGGCGCGGACCACGTTTTTTCCACTTTTCTTTTTTCTTGCGCCCTTTCAAAGCCGTCCGTTGTGAGAGCTTTTGCCGCGCGATATTGTTCTACGAAAATTATAATTCAATATATCCACAAATATTATAATTAATATATCATATATATTTAAATAAAGGGCAGCTATCGTAAACAGTCAAGAGCTCGAGATTCTTTCGTTCTACAAACGTAAAAACCGTGCATTCGGGCGTCGCGAGCGAGCAGTCACAGCGACGCGCGCGACGCCGCGACGGAAATCGCGCGTCGTGAGCTTCGATCGCGCGCGGGGTGCGGCGTGTGCTCCATTAAAGCCCGGCCGAGTCAATCTAAAGTTAACGCGGGCCAAGTTCCGCGTCGAAAAATCAGCGGGCAAATAGCGGGACTGTCGCTCTTGGACGAAAATCGCTGCGAGGTCCTAAAATCGCATTAAGCGGCCGAGCTAACGAAGGTGAGCGCGAACCAGGCACGAGAGAAGGGAGCGAGCGAGAGAGAAAGGGAGGGAGAGAGGGAGAGAGAGAGAGAGAGAGAGAGAGACGAGGGAAGAAGGGCGGTAGGCAACGCGCGGAGAAAAAAGAAGAGAGGCTGCCACGGTGGTAGAGGAGGAAGAGGACGACGACGAGGACGAGGAGGAGCGGAGAAGAGGGAGAAGAGAGAGAGAGAGAGAGAGAGAGAGAGAGAGAGAGAGAAAGAGGAAGAGAGAGGAGAGAAAAAAGACGTCGGCTTCGACGTCGAGGCCGAGCGCATACTCGAGTCAAGCCAAAACGAGGTCCGGCCCCATGAACCTTACATAAACCAGCCTCGTCTACTCCCCCCTCCCCCTCGTTCCTCCCGCCTAACCCGTGCCTCCTTCAAGCTGGCCCTCTTTATCTTCGCCCTCACAGTCCCCCTTGCTGTGCTTCCCTGGCTGCCCGCCGTTCCTTCGTGGTTGCTGCCTGCCTCTGCCTCTCCCTCTCTCTCTCTCTCTCTCTCTCTCTCTCGCGAACCGCGAGGCACGGTATTAAGCCGCGCTCACATAAAGCGCTTTTAATTTCGTATTTCTTTCTTCGGCATGTACCTTCCTCCTGCGGTGCCGGTGCCGGTGCCGCTGCCGCGCCGTAACCAGTTTATAACCGGAGTCAAATGTGCGGCGCGTGATATAAATTATTTATTTCCGTCGAAGCCGCACGCTATCGCATAATTCCCCCGAATTAACGGTGCGAGCGCGGGCGATGCGGTATAAAAAAAAACAGCACTCGCGCGGGTCTCTCCCTCTCTGTCTCTCCCTTTCTCTCGCCTCGTCTGTCGTGCGTGCAGGCTGACTTTGGCTGGCTGGCTGGTTCGCCGTGTGGCGAGCGAATCGATGTTGTAACACAGCACAAAATTTATGCACCCACGTCAGATAACTTCTCGATGTATCAATATCGTGCAAGTAGTATATCGTGCGTCCCCGCCGCGTTGCCGCCGCCGCCGCCATTGCCATTTCCACCGACGCCGTTCGCTTTCACCCACATGGATTTTTCTCGATCGACGCGAGCTGGATTTTTGCCGCGCGAAAATTCGTCCGCGTGCGCGCGTTAAACCCGGCCGCTCGGAATTAAATAAAGATTCAGCGCGGTTCGAGGGACCGTCAACATTGACGGTGCGCGAAAAATTTCAGCCGTGACAAATGCGCCGCGCAAACCACGCAGTGAATCGCGTCCGCGTTTACACGATGATAATGCGCGCGCGCGCGCGTGGTCTGTATTGGAAATACTTCTCTCCCTGCCGCCGCCCCCATGGCGCCCTCCTGTCCCTCATTGCCTTATGGCCCTTACCGGCTGCGAGACACGCTATTAAATAACGTTCACGTAAAACGCCTGTAATTTCGTATTTCATCCTTCGGCAGATTCCCCCGCAGCCGCGAGGGAGCGCATTAAGCACTTTACGGCCCGTGTCAAATATTTCTTAAGATCGAAATTTTAGCGGCGCGACGACCCCTTGTTCTTCCTCCTCCTCGCCGCTGCCACGAGCGTTCACAAATCTTCATCAGCGGATCGTAATCAAACTTGCAAATAAGTACACGCTCTCGGCGTGTACGAATGCCGAGAGCTGACTGTGAAATAAAATTAAACGCCCGGAACTTGCGCGACTCGAAAAACGCATGACGCCTCGTTGATTACGCGCGCGCGCTCGGCGAATGACGATTATTAAGCGGATAGAAACACGCCGCGCGCGAAGAAAGTTGCGGCGCAGGTGTCATCGGAGGTGATACCGAGAGCGCCGCCGATACTCTTCCCCTTTTCCTCTGCGTGCCGCGGCCGCGCGAACAGGACGAGCTGAGGAACAGGAAAATGCCGTCGAAAATATTCGATTTCCGCAGGAAGCCGGCGAGCTCTCTCATCTCGCAGCGAGAGAGAGAGAGAGAGAGAGAGAGGAAAAGAGTAGACAGGCCCCTTAAAGTGTTCGGCACGTAGTGGAAAGTCAGAGCCAAACGATTCTCAACTTCGCGGCTGCTCGCGCGTTGTCAGCCGAGGCTACTATTCTCACCCTCGTCATCGTCCAACCAACCATCTGTTCGTCCGTCTTCGTTTGTCCTCCCCCCACCCCCCAGGCTCGCGCGACCGTTCGACTCGCAAATTGGGCGACGCTCCGGCGAAATCGAGACCCCTTAGAAAATCGACTCGCGACTCTGCCGAAGATTTCTCCTCCTTCTTCAGCCTTCAACAGTCGAGTATCGAACGGTTGCGTGAGTTGCGTGCGGATGGAACGACCAAAGGGTGCAACGAGGGGAAAGTAGACGCGAGACGGTCAAGGGGGGGCTTTTGTCTCTCGACGTTGGGACGTATTAGAAGCTTCGCGGAGAAGCTACCGGGGGACGACACGAGCAGCGGCTGAAAGTGTTGTCGCTGCGTGCACACTCACGACAGAGTGGAGGAGTACCTCTGGAACGCTCATTGGCGACGTTCCTGCGGTCAATGGCGGTCCATTAAGTGATCAAGAAGCCCGATGCCGTTACACCGGCAGCGTGGAGGATGTGTGTCGTCGTCAACGATTACAAGCATCAACGTGATAAATCGCGTGTATCTGTCGTATCTGTTGAGGGCAACCGCGCGACTACTCGCAGCGTCGTCAGCGCGCGGCATTACCTTATCACCGCTCTCTCGGCAAATATATCCGCGCGCGCACATCGAGCCGTGCGTGCGCGCGTGTGTGTGTGTGTGTGTGTGTGTGCGCGCGCGCTGCTGCGTGTAGTAACCTTGTGACTACATTCATTTGTCACGATGAACGGCCGACTCGGCGATTTTGACGGAACTCAGAGGTGCCACGTACGTACGACAAAGGCACACCGAGTTCTGCGCGCGTCCTTCCGACGTGCGGAGATCGAGAACCACTGTCGAAGGAACGAAGCCACAATGCCAGCCGATTGATTTACGTTGCTCGTTACGCGGTCCACTGCTCCGAAGAGAGAAAAATAAATTGATAGAGAGGCGCGGCGGGGAGGGGGAGGCAGGAGGAGAGGAACGGAGGTGGAAAAGAGCGAAGGGGTGGAATAAGGGGGACGAGGAGGCGCCCGAGAAGGAAAGGGAGAGAGAGAGGGAGAGAGAGAGAGGAGGAGGAGAGAAGGAGGACCGAACGATGAGGGCGAACGTCGGCTCGCTGAAGAGAAAGGAGCGCTTCTCCGAGGAGGAAGAGCAAAGAGAGAGAGAGAGAGAGAGAGAGAAAGAGAGGAAGGCCAAAGAGCCGCATGATGGGAAATGCAAAGTAGAATGAGGCGGTTTCGCGCGCAAAGAAAAGAAAGGTTCTCAGCGGGGTCACGCTCGTGCGTCACGTTCGCTCGACTAATCGCAACTTCTATTACTACCGCTCGCTGATTTACTTCCGATCGGCGGAACGAACGAGCGAACGAACGAATGAAAGGAGCGAACGCGAGTGAGCCAACGGCGGTCCCGGATTTCGGCTGAATTACCGCGAGCCCGCGTAATAAAGAGCTCGGCCCGATTTCACCCGAGTTTGTGGAGGCTCGTACACGCTAAATAGAAGAAAGATCGCTCTGTAATTTTGCCGCAAACGTGCCCCGCAGCTTCGACGGAATATTCTCCTACGCGAGCCGTTCCCGGGCCTCTCTCGTGGCCCGAGAGTGCTGTCGACAACAACACACACTTCTCTTCGAGATTTCGTCCTCGACGCTTTTTGCCTTCTTCCCCTTCTCCCCCCTCCCCCCCTTGCGAGTAATCTTCTTACACGTGTGAGAAATCATGATACACCGTGCGGGAATTTCAACGGATTAACGAGTTGAGTCGCGTTGACACACTTTTCGTCGTTGTAATTCCAGCATCGAACGACTCTCTTTCTCTCTCTCTCTCTCTCTCTCTCTCGAACACGAGAAATCTCGAGAAACTGTTATGTCGTACGACTAAACAAGATATTGAGTTATACGCAGGAGTTTCCTCACCGACGTAAATTCGCAAGGAGCAAAGATTGCCCGCGGAAGGTCCGAGGGGGAAGACCGCATGTAAAAGGACACGGAGAACGAGCGGCTCTCCAAAATGGCGCATGATGGAAAATGCAAAGTAGAACGAGATATATCTTGGCGGCGAATAAGAAGATTCTTACCGGGCTTGCGCTCGCACAGTCACGTTCACGGTCCACGCGGCCTCACGGTGTTAACACTATCTTTCATAAGATCGGGAATAAAGACTCGAGATTTTCAATTACCTCTCCCCCTTTTTATCTCGCGCCTTGTAAAAATAGCTGAATATCGTAGCAAGATCACGACGTAGATAATTTGGCGAAAATTATACCGGCGCCCCGAAGCCGGATCTACGTCACTGCGCGACGATCGCGCGCGTGTTCTCGTCAAAACGATATATATATATATATATATATATCTTAATTTGCAAACGCGCTTTATACAGAGAACGCTGCTTGTGCTACGATTTGCCTGCAAAACTGTCAACGAACAAACGACTGTGTTCGCGGTCGATCGTTTTGTTCTTCGCGCACAGCAGGGTGCAAAGTGTGCTAATAACGAGGGAGATAAATGCATTTGCAAAAAAAAAAAAAAACAAAGAAAGAGAAAACGCGATTCGCGTAGGAAATGGATCGAAGCGTTGTCGGTACATCGTCGGTATATTTCCAATATCCGCGCGAGTCGCGCGTAATTTCTCAATAAAACGTTCCGAACGAAGCAACAATTAAACCCCGTAAACCCCCCCCCCCGCGGACGAAACTACGAGTTTGCTCAGCACATAACCCGGATTCCGAGTTTCATCGCGGTGACGTCTTCGCCCGCGTCTCTCTCTCTCTCTGTGTGTGTGTAGCATCCTTTTCTTATCTAAATCCGGCCGATGCAGCGTGACGTGACTCCCACGAATCTCAGACGGGGGGGGGGGTAGGGGGAGGGGGAGAGGGGCGAGAAGAGGGGAAGAAGCGACGCGCGAATGAACAGTACTCTCGGCGGCTCATCGATATTCGTCGCGCGAGGCATCGAGACGGAAAAGAAACAGAAATAAACGTACGGTGGATGGAGAGAGGGAGAGGAAGGAGCGAGAGGGCGGGGAGGGGGGGGAGCGACGTGAAGCGCAATATCTTCCAAGAAGTAATCCCAGTCATTAACGTCCCGATCGGTTCGCTCCAATATCGCCACGTGCTCTTTCGCCGGACCGCTCCGAAACTGATCCGGCGGGCCCGTTGCGAGGTGACTAATGGATTCGAGAACTGCGCCCGATTGTAATTGCAGATGCAGCCGATGAATACGGATGTGTACGCATCGGCGTATCGTGATCGGTCGTCGCGTCGAGAGCAACGGCCCATCCCCTGCCAGCGATCTCCGATCCGCGTCGCACGGTATATCGCCGTCAGCGACGACGACGACGACGGCGGCGGCGGCGGCGGCGGCGGCGGAAAATTCTTCAGATTTTCAGGCGTCACTCTCTGGCTCACGAAGATGGAGCGATAATCAATGAGGCCAAAGTGGCGCGCTAATAGTACGCGATAGAGTGTCGTCGCTAAGAGGATCCTCGAGTTCGCGACCGCAGGATTCTCCCCGGAGGAACGCGCCGTGCGAACGCGCTTCGTGTCGAACGACGACACGTGTGTGCCTGCTTCTCCTCCTCCTCTCCCCCCCTCCCCCCTTCTCCTCCTCCTCCTCCTCCTGCTCCTAACCGCTATTCGAAAATCCAGTGACTATTAGCCAGGTTTACGATCGCGGGGAAAGTAAAAAGTAACGGGCGCAGCGTGTCGCGCCGCATCGCGAACGGATGACACCACGGTGTGAGAGGAGGATAAAACCGAGCGAGAAGGATCCTGGCCGGCACGAAGGGAGCGAAGGGACAGCCGACTTCTGGGAGAAGAGAAAGAAGGAGGAGAGTAACAGACAGGGCGAGTCACGAGCACGCGCGCGCGGTAATACGTGAAACGAGCGTACGGCTCGCCGAGCAACAACCACTTTTATGATAGGGGCTCTTGTTCTCCGCCCCCCCCCCCGCCGCCGCCATCCCTGCTCTCCCTCTCTCTCTCTCTCTCTCTGCCCGCGCGCGCGGTATCCCAGCGACGGTATACCAGCAGGTAGCTACGAGGGAAAATAGAATGAGATAGCCAGGCGAAAGATGGGACGAAGGGACAGAAAAGGACGAGTGGGAGCGGGAGCGGGAGGGGGAGGAGAAGGAGTAGCGAACGAACGAACCGAAGAGGGCCATCCGCCACGGCGTCGTAGCGTACGTGAGTTAAGACTCCGGCGCGGTCCTTAATTTGAGAGCGTGGCCGCGACGAGGGGAACGAGCGAGCGGGCGGGCGGGCGGGCGGGGAGGTTTGGATGGACGACGATGAGGCGCAACCCCGAAGACAAAAGCGTCCGTGTGTGTGCTTTACGAGCCATAGCCCTTTCTCCATCAACCAAGATGGCTACATACGGCTCTTTTTACCAGCCGTAAATTTAATCAAGCCGCGATTGACGTACGAACGAACCGGGGGGAGGGAGGGAGGGGGGGGGTAGAGCAGCGGAGGTGGAGGGCGAGCGCTTTAGGCCGAGGCTTTCAATCAATGTCTAGACCGTCCTCTTGTCACGAAAACTCGCGCGCTGCGCGATCCTGATGCGTCGAGAGGAACCTCCTGGCGCGGGGGCTTAACGTGGGGGGTTGAGAAGGAGGGAAAAAAATTGATAAAGCGTGATTTGCCCCTGTGATCCCGTGGGGCAACGATAAGAAGGAGCGATGTAGGAGGAGGAGGAGGAGGAGGAGGAGGAGGAGGGAGAACGCCTTGAATGCGATGCGTGTCGTTACGTAGTCGCGGTGCCTCGATAAGACCGAAGAGAGCTTGCAGCAAATATGCGCGTTCGATATCTCGCGGAGAATCGTGATTTATTGAGGCGAGGTGTTGGTGGCTCGCGCGATATACATCGCGCCGTGTGCGCCGGTATTTTCTTATTACTGAATATTTCCAGGGGAATAAAGGTGAGACTCCGCAAGGGACAGTGTGGGGAGGGAGGAGTGGGTAGGGGGATAGAGGAGAGCGTCGAGAAGAACGTTAATTAAACCGCCTCGGGGCGTGTTATCGAATTGATTCTCGATACTTTCGTTCTTCCAATTAAATTTACGAAGGTATCACTTTGACACGTCCGATGGGACGGCGTCGTTGCGGGCGAAAACGTACGTGCATCAAAGTCGATGACCATCGAGACTCTCCTCCTCCTCCTTCTTCTTCTCGATAAAGAGAAAAAGAGGAGCCTGAGTTGAAGAAAATCGGAGACGCGATGGCGCTGCCGCGCAATCTCGGCAGTCAAACATACGTATATCCAAACTCGCGCGTCCCGTCGCGGCTGCGGTAGCGAGACACGTCGGAGAGGACGTAAATGACGTTAAGGGGTTAACTGCTCGCTAATCTCGCGACGGGATCGCGCGTCAGCCGGAAAATTGACGGAGTGCGCGAGCGAACGCGCGATTATTAGCGGCGACGGCGGCGGCGGCAATTAAGAAAGCGCGGCGTCGCTATTAGGGAAATTCCGCATTAGCCCCGGGTACGCGGATAAGGAGTCGCGGGAGTTATTCGATTTAAGCGGGCCACGGGTATTACGAAACAAGCCGTGTTGCGAGATTATCCCGAGAAGTTTGCCCTACATACACAAACGGACTGATCGCGCCAGCGCGATATCTGTCGCTCCGCTGGAATTTCGACGCTCCCGCAAGACGGAAATGTAATGGTGGAAAATCGATGCCTCTCCCCCCGCGGGCGCGGGCGCGCGTGTCCCCCCCCCCCACCCCGTCTCATCCGACGTCTACCGAGTTAAACTCCCTTCGCGATATTCAAGTAACTTCCGCTCCGACGAGGTAGCACGAAACTGCAACGACGTGTTTGGACGTTTGACTTACAGGCTCGGAAACTTGTTTATTCGCGTTGCGAGGCGCGAGCGAGCACCCGCACCCACCACCACCACCACCACCTCCCCGGCGACGTGGGAAATGTATGGAATCGTCGGCAAACTTACGGACACCCCCCGCGCGCAGACGGAAACTTCCGCCCCGTCTGCGGCGCGGCGCGGCGCGGCGCGGCGGCGAAATAAGAATCGCCAGTGGAAAACGGCAGTTGCGCGGCGTAAGTCGTCGTTGTCGTCGTCGTCGTCGTCGTCGTTGCGATAAAGATACGTCATAGCCGGCGGACGGTCTCGACGGCGCCGTCGCGATCAAACTTGCGAGAAAGCAGAAGCTCGAGCGAGCGAGCGCTTGCACGCGCGTCAAACTTCCGGGGGGCTGCCGGAGAGGTCGCCGAGAGGTGCGAAGCGGCGTTCGAAATAAAACGACGGTATGCGATGAGATGGACTGCGCGTCTAATAAGACCGCCGTGGCAGGCAGCGCGCGCTGACGACTTTAACGAATCCCCCCCCTGGCTCGCGTACGCCACTCAGCGGACTGCAGCGATCGAAGGAACGTTTCATTACAACGTCCGCTTTTTTCTCTCTCCACATCGGGATACGGTGTACGGTGGGTACCGTTGCCGCTTGTTCCACGATCAACGCCGGAATCTCATCAGACCCCGCTCCTCGCGTCCGCAAACTCGCCTCAAAATTTTTCACGGCTCGACCGACGAGAAGATCGATTACCGAGCCGCGATCGACGTACGACCGCTCGCGCGTACACGAGCCGGCGTCGCCTCGAAAATGAGTATTCTTAACTTCGGCCACGAGTTTTCCCCCGCCGATAAGACACTGATTTATTACACCGGGCGCGCCGTGAAGTAAACACCGCTGCGCAACAGCGAGCATTAATCTGTAAGCCATTAAGCGCGCTGACTTTTAATTAATTATTTTCCTCGGATTTGCCCGTTCTTTTTCCTTCTCTCTCTCCCTCTCCCTCTCTCCCTCTCCCTCTCTCTCTCTCTCTCTCTCTCTCCTCTCGTTGGCCGCGGCCAAAATGCGAGGTGCCGGGAGAGTAAGTGCGACTGGTGGTCTTTTTACGTCGTACGAGTCATCGATCCCCGCCGTGGCGCCGCGTTTCCCGACGGTCGATCGTTCCTCGTCGCCGCCGATTCGAAAACTTCACCGGGACGCGCAAAGTAGAAATTTATGGGATTGTCGGCGTCTAATGGATCCACTTTGCGCCGCGCGAACGCGTCGAATGGCGGACTTCACGAGCCGCAATCCAAGTAAAATGCCGAATTACGAGCCGTATCCGAGCGAGGTAACATCCCTTTCTTAAATCTTTTTTAATATCGGAAAATCGAATGGGCATTTCCCCGCGCGATGTGATTCCACGCCTCAGGAGGGATCGTACTTTAAATTGCTACGATCGAGTCGAGTAAAAGGTGCACATTGTTCAATCCGAACCCCGATTCCGCTTTAGCGAAAACTTGCGCGCGCGCGCGCGCGCGCTCAGAGATGTAAAAGTAATTTTTAAAATATGTACCGTAAATAACTTGTGAGCGTATCAAGCCCTGGTGAGAGGGCTCCGACGAAACTGTTAGATATTAGATTGACAATAGCTGCCGTTGTCTGGCACGGTTGACTTTAATGAAAAGAGAATCCTATTAAAACGCACACAGCTTCTCCTCCCGTCTCGATGCATAAGAAAAAACAAATATATAAGACTGGTCGCGTCTCCTGTATAAATTGGGAGACACAAATCACAATGGCACGACTCCCAAGGTGTGGAATTAAGGTTGCTGCGGATATTGCGAGGGTAAATTTCCATCTCTTTCGCGCGGGCGCACGGATTCGTCCATTCTACGGATCCCACTTTTGTGCGCGCTTTTTACCCGCGCGGTGCTTTAAACAGAGACCAGAGGACGCGTCGGTCCGTCAGCTTTAATGCCTATTAGCCACGTCGGAAATTGGACACGCCATAAAAATTTCAGTATGGAGAAATGACGAGGAGAAAGGAAGAGAGAGAGAGGGAGAGAGGGGGGAGAGAGAGAGAGAGAGAGAGAGAGAGAGAAAAAGGGAAAAATAGAAAGAAAGAGAGACGAGAGAGTAGGAGAAGACGAGGGAACGAGCGAGATGAGCGAACAGGACAGGAGGATGATACGACCGGCTACGGCGAAGAAGCGGAAAAAGAGAAGTCAGAGTGACCAAGAGTGCCGACTATGACTAAAGGAGACAACCGTAGTGTGTGAAGGGAGAGAGAAAGAGAGAACGTGTGAGAGAAGGAAGGCAACGGCAAACACGAAGGTGGGAGTCTCGGCGAAAGAGCTTTCTCTAACAAAGACGTTTCATATTTTTATATTTGGGCGTAGGAGGAAGAGGTCCCCGAGTGAAGTTTATGGTACAATTACTCTGTTTGTTATCGCGGCAAATGTTACTATTACGGAGTGTAGAGAGTCCGACCGGGGCCATGGTGGAGAAGCACGTTCGCATTAAGACGCGCTGCTCCGTGGCAACGGCCGGGCAAATATAATCTGCCCGTTTCTCCGGACGGCTTAAAACGGCGAATCTTTCACGGCGACGGAGAAATACTCTCGTCCGCGCCTAATCCCCGATTTGCTCGTCGCTCAACGCGCTTAAATTAATAACTGCCGCCGAGGAGAGCGAGTTTCGGGTGAACACGTCTTGAGAGAAAGTCCGATCCGCGAGTGTGTTTTCCTACTCGACACGCGTGGACTCCTTTTTTCCCTTTTTTTTCTCCCTTCTCGACCGGACAGAATATGAGATGAATTCTTGATCTCGCTCTCGCGATCTGAATGCCCGCTTAGTCATTTCTGCCACTTGCGAGATTTCGCATACGTGAAATGAGACTTCAAAGGGACGAAGAAAGGGGGGATTAAAATAATCGTGAGGAAATTCGAAGGAGCGGAGAAACTGGCGCGCAAGGCGGCAAAGGAGGAGAACGAGAGGTAAAGAATACGACTTCGAAACGGAAATCTGGAATTTGGAAAATCGAGCGGGGAGAAGAATACGACATGCGACAAGCGCAATAAACGATAATTGGATGCTTAATACGAGTCGACGCGAGAGTTATCGCGGGAGAAGAGAAGTTAAACGCCACTCGTAAAGACCGGCAAACAATCATCGGTAGAGTGATCCAATTACTTCCGCTTTTTAATTGAGTCGCATATGGCTTTACTGAAAACGAGACGAGAAAAAGAAACCCCCTCCCCCCTCCTCTCCTTTGCCTTGCTCCGCCGCCGGAATGTTTGATTCGCGACGAACGCGGCCGTTTTTGCACCGAGCCGCTCCCCGTCTTCGTCGCTGTATTTTTTATACGCGACCTTGTAACTAATTCACGCTCGACCGCTCACCACCGCCGCTCCACGTTGTCACTCCACCTTGCTCCCGCGGCGGCAATCTTAAGAGAGACGCGATGTATATCGAGTTATTGTCCGCAATAAATACTCGAGGACGCGCACATATCCCACGGTATCCCGGCCAGACCGCTTTATGTCTCTTTCGACGAAACCCGTTCCATCTCCGCCCGGACAATCTCCCGATATTAAACTTCGCTTTAAGCACATCTTCGAAAAGAAAGAGAGAGAGAGAGAGAGAGAGAGAGAGAAAGGAGAGAGAAAAGATAGCGTTATACGCTCTGCACAACGGAAAGGTTATTTTATAATTATATCAGCTCTTTCATATTTTCCTGCCTTTTTTCCTTTTTTTTTTACTCTCTCTCTCTCTCTCTCTCTCTCTCTCTCTCTCTCTCTCTCTCGTATGAGAGGTAATGAAAATTTTATTAAAAATACCTGTACGCGCGCATAAAAGAGAGCGCGTGTCCTACCTCCTTCGGGCAGCGGCAGAATTAAGCGGGATTGGATTTAACTCGAGCGACTACGCGCGCGCGACCGGCACGATTCTCGTTTTTCTCGCTTCGCGTCGCTTGACGGTCTCGACAATTCGGCAAGTTTCGTCATCGGATAAAATGAGGCGACGGAAGGATCGTACGTGGAAGAAGAACCGGGGGAGGGGGGGGGGGGCGGCGGCGCGAGAGAGGAGATTCGCGCAGCCGTCTCGGAACGACTAATGAAATTTCTCCTCTCTCGAATCTCGTGTCGTAATAAGGATCTTCCCCTGCTCGCTCGCTCTATCTTCGCCGCGCGGATAAGGTCGATCGCTCAACGAGAGCGCTCGCCGGGGCGATACGCGCCTTGACTTTTTCATATTTTTATAGCCCCTAATAAATATCTTATCTGCATCGAGTAGCCGGCTTTTTACGGCCGCGAAACTCGGACCTGCTCGAGGAGAGAGAGAGAGAGAGGAGGCCCCGCGCGCGCGCGCGCGCGAGAGAGCGGCGAGCTCCGCGCTGGAAGCTAGAAATAAATGGGAGTCGAAAATCCTACGACGTCGATAACAGACTCCGAAATTAGCTGGCCGTACCGAATTCCCAATGGAGATTGAACGGGCTCGTTGCGCCTCTCCTATCGTGAATAACTACGTTTAGTACGCCAACCGGTAAATGGGCCCGCCGGTAAATGGCCGAATGTATGTGTATACTACACACACACACACACACACACAAACACACACACACACACACATGTATATATACGCGTCCGTAGAAAATCCCAGTAGCCTGGAATTGCAGAGGAGCACGTGATAATTAAAGTTACAAAAATACGACGGGCTAAAGGACGAAAGGAGGGGTGGAGTGTGGGGGGGGGGAGGGGGAGAAGGCGAGCAAGCGAGCGGCACGGAGAGATAGACTCGCCGTCGAACGCGAACGCTACTTTCATTGTAATTATCTTTGTAATTATCCGTTACTCTCCGCGGCAAAGAGGGAAAAAGACCGGCCAAGGATGAGATGCTCCTCCTTGCATTAAGTAGAAATAATCTCAAATGTCTGCTCCCTTCCCGTCGTCGCGCTTCGCCCGGGACTTCCCCGCCCCCCGTCCGTGTTCGGCGATCCTGCGGCGCGAAACGCGACGGATTAATCGAGGGACTTGTCATCGTCGCTTCCTCGTACTTGGACAGCGTCTCAATGCTCTTAGGGTCTTGCCGGAGGGTATACGGGGGGGGGGGACAAGTCCGACAAGTCCGATGAACGGCATCTTCGAACTACGGGAGATCAAACAATGCGGAATCACAGTCCAAGTCGAAACGCTGCGAGTTCCGCAGCGACGAGACGTCCGACCGCTCGGAACTGCCCGCTTTGATGGCTTAACGCGGGAAGAGAGAGCGGGTGAAAAAAAAGTGCCACAGAGCGAAACGAAGCAAAGCTTATTAATCGCCGGCTCGTCGGGGGCATTTTAATCAAGCGGACGTTGAAATTCACACAGTTTTGGAGGCGCCTCGACATGTCCCACCCGTTATAGCACACCGTTCAATCAAGGAATCTACAATCCGCGGCCGACACGGCGCGTAAAATACAATGCCCCGCTGCGCCCCGATGCACTCCCCCCCCCTCCTCGCGTCAGATTTTCCCAACACCGTCGCTTTCATCTTAAAAATTTACGCAATAAGCGCGGCGGCGCGCGTTCGACCGCATTCCCGAGCAAAGTAGGACTCGGAAATCCGCTCGAACGTGCCCAGCTGGCCACTCCAAGCGGCGGCCACTTAAGCGCTCGCAACGATGCTTGCAAAACGCAATAAGCTCACCGACGAGCTTATCGCTGGCGCCGATACGACCGGTCGATACTCGACGCGTTCGATTCGCGGTCGCGAATCCGACATGCATCACGTCCGCGAAAGCGCGATTGCCGGCCGTGGAACTTGGCCGTGGAGCCGTTATCGTAGGCGAAGAAAGAGCACGAGAGAAGGGGAGAGAGAGAGAGAGAGGGGGAAGGGAAGAGAAAGAGAGAGAGAGAGAGAGAGAGAGAGAGAGAGAGAGAGAGAGAAACACGCCCTTTCGGCGTGTGCATTTTGCAAGACCGCGGCAGCCAGACGTCGGTTATCGATTGGGAATGACTTTCGCGCAAACGTGTCAGAGACGAGAAGTACGATAAACGTGATAAGAGGCAGGCGGGCGGGAGATCGGCGATGCCGAAGAGGAGAGAGGGAGAAAGGAGAGGGAGGGAAAGGGAGGCAGAGAGGCTCGCTTCAAAATTGCAGTCTCCTGCTCGCGGCGGCGATCGACGTTCCCCGATAAACGCGAGGGAACGACGAAGACGACGACGACGACGACGGCGTCTCCGCCGCCGAAAACGGTCGCGCCTGCTTCCCACCCGTTACCCGCGGGAATGGAGGACAAGGGAGTGCTGAAAAATGGGGAAATAAAATTCAGGAGCGAGCAGCATCGGGAGAGCGAAAATATCCCCGGATCGAGAGACGCGGAGGGATGGCTGGCTCGCGATAATTGAAAGACAGCGGCACTCGTCGTTTTGAACGGAGGAGGAGGATCGCGCGAGCGAGAGAAGAAGGAAGAAGGAGAGGGAGAAAGAGAAGAAAGAGAAGCGAGAATCTCCTGAAATACGTATCGTCGCGTTTGATTATCTGGCCTATACTTGTGTCACGTTTGCCGCGCCAGCATGGCGGGGGGAGAGCTCGAGAACGCTCCGACTGGCAAACTTGAAAATCGACGCGAACTTAATAAATAATTGAATTCCGCTTGCGCACACGAGATCGCGGGGAGGGCTCGGCGATGGAACAATAACCGGACGTTTCGTACAACGGGGAGTCATATGTAATACGGTGTCAAAGTGACATCATTGCGGCTGGGGAATGCAAAATTGATGAAACTCGCCGGACGTTGACGCGAATAACACTGATTAATTTATAAGAGAGCTACATGGTCTCTCTCTCTCTCTCTCTCTCCCTCTCTGTTAGGATAAATGTATAGCGCTGATCAACATTGCTCGCGATAGGCCTTTTGCATCGTGGAACTTGACCGAAAAACCGACAAACGTTCAATTTTGCTGAGCGCCAATCACTGTCGCAATGCGCTCGCGAGGAATTTTATTATAGTTTTATTCACGTAAACTTTCTCCCTCTCTCTCTCTCTCTCACGAGCGCGCGCGCCCGCGCATTCGATATCAGAAACTCGAGCGCAAACTCCGGCGAGTTAAGAAAGTGTGATCAACAAGCAAAGGAGTCTCGTGAACCTTCAAACTTATTGATTACTTTCTTAAAGACTCAACATTGTTAAGGAGGCATTTCCTGCGGCGAATGCGGCGCAAATTTAGTCCCGCTAGGTGCCGTATATTACAGCAACCGACGATATTAATATTCAGACCGCATGCAGCGAGACGGAGATGCATGTAGATCCGAATCCGTGGGAAACACACGTCTCAGATTTTTGTTCCCGCAGAAATTCGGTAAGCGAGCTGGCCCCGACGAGAAGAAACGATCGCTCGCGATCGCAGCAGGTTGGGGCGAATATTCGGCGAATTTAGCCGTGCAACATACGCGAGCTAGGAACAACGCGGCCTTATTCCGCGATCGATCTCGATTTCCGGTCGCTGGAAATTTCGACGGAATCTCAGTACCCGGGGAGTACAGTCCCGTTCTTTCCTACTTCAGACACCACCAGAGGAGAATGGCGTTCACAATTAACATTCCGCCACGCGCGTAAAAGCTCGCATACGCGCGCAACGCGATCCCTCACGAGTCGGACCGAATAATAACAGCGAATCCAAATTTCCCGGGGAAAGCCGGGAGAGCGTGAAAGTGTGCAGTCTCGCGCGGCGGTGAGTAACGCGAAGGCGAGGGCGGAATTATTCGCCAGTGGCTCTCGAAATTGTATTCCTGAGCGAAGCGCCGATAGTAGTCGTCGATAAACGAGCGACGTTTCTCGATAAACCCCGGGAGAGCATCGCTTCCGCCTGCCGATACGACTACCTTACCTACTCTCTCTCTCTCTCTCTCTCTCTCTCTCTCTCTCTCTTTCGTTCTCAAACCTCTCAGGTCGTCTCCACGCCCGGCGGACGAGACACGCGTCCGACCGAGCGTGTTCACCGCCGGCCGTAAGAATCCTCCCCCCGTTCGAGGGACGGAAAAGCCCGAGAACGGGGTGCGCCGGCGGAAGATGTCTCCTCAGCAATCAGGAGGTCGTTTTCCGCGAGACGGGCGAAATCGGACCTGCCAGCGTTTCGCGCACGGAGGCGAATCGGAGCGCGGTGGAGAAGCTGAAAATACGCGCGGAGGGGCGGAGAGGAGAAAAGTGGAAAGGAAAAATGGAAGAAGGAAGGGAGTCTCTGCCAACGGGCGACCGCCCGCGGGGAAAAGCGAGGGAATATACGTTTATACTTCTGTACCCGCTAGGTAGCCGTTCCCGGTCGTGGATCTCCCCCCCCTCCCCCCGCCCATTCTCTCGCCTCTCGCTTAGGATAGCGAGTCCAACTACGTGAAAAAACATTATTTTTGCAGTTTACTCGTACTGACAGCCTCGCAGATATATCTGAGACACGAAGGGCTTGAACTTTCCGAGGCGCGGTGCCCGTTGACTTTATGCGGCCCGAGTGCCGCTAATGAGCGAAATTGGCAATAAAAGAAGAGGATTCGCGTTTTCGCCTGACAAAGGCGCGAGAGAGAGAGAGAGAGAGAGAGAGAGAGAGAGAGTTAGCCGACGATGCTTCTCACAAATGCATCCGCCGCGCCGCGTCCGAATCGCGTTGCGAGGCGACCGAGCGTACAAGTGCGAAGTCCTCGTGAGCTTTTTCAGTCGCGGAGAGACCGAACTCGGCCGGCTGCGCGCTGGCCGGAAGAAGAATTTTCGTTCCGTCGTCATGCTTGTCGTTTGTGCGCCCGTAATAAAATTCGCCGTAGCCCCGGGCCGAGCGCGGGCCAATCAAGTTTGCAAAACTCAAATCTAATTACTCCGGCCTTTGAATCAGGGACAAAGGATAAAGGGGAGTGAGTGAGTGAGTGAGAGAGAGAGAGAGAGAGAGAGAGGGAGAGAGAGAGAGGGAGAGAGGCGGGGGATGAGAGAGAAAGAGAGAATTTTCATCTGGGACACGAACGACCGAATAACAGATTCTACGTGACGAAGAAGATCCACGGTTCCTTAACCACGAAGGAACTGGCCGAAGAAACCGTGCATGCAGATGCAACTCCGCGTAGGCGGTGCTATTGTTCTTATTCGCAAACGAGATATTCGCGGGCTCCTCATTGTCTCGCCGATCACTTCGAGCTACGTCGGCTACGTCGCGCGCCGAGTCGAAATTTAGCTTCTACATTAATTCTGAAAAGTTCGTCGACCTTGAATGACGAGGGTGGAAACGTCAAAATATATTATATAAATTATTTGATGCTATATATAAACAGTGCTATCTACTGCCGTTTTTCCCAAGTTGCCTCAAAGGAAGACTATCTTCTTCAGAATTTTATGTTTCGTTTATTTCAATATTTCTGCATTTAACTTTTATCCTTTTAAAACAACTTAAATCTTTCACTTAATCTAATTTTTTACTTGCCATTTCAATCGAAAATGTACAACCAACAGTCATGTCACAAACTCAACCGCACAGATAAAGTGAGATAAACAAATCAATATGGTATTAAACAATCAATATGGGTAAATAAAACACAACAACACGGTTTCTTTGTTTATAATATTTTTTTCTTATTCCTGTCCTTGTATCGGCGTTGAAAATAGGATTTCGGGACCCGGAAGGGACAAAGTGGATAAAGTCCCTTATGAGGGCAGATTGTGTAGACACCAATAAGGTGTCTGAAATTTGGATTCAGCCAATATTTGGACAACGAGGGTAAACTCGTTGTTCAAACGGTATCACTGACGGCACAAACATTTGCAAGACTCATAGTCGGCATTCACAGTTGCAAAATGTCACACATTTACAGTCTTCCAGTGAGAATTCACGATTACAGATTGATTTATTAATCCGACCGTTGGACCGTAATAGAAAATTATAAAAATTTGTAAAAGTATTACAAAGTCACAAAGAGAGAAAAATTCGTAAACTTACGTTACTTTACTGCTCATCGGACAACTCAAAGACTACGACTTAAACAGCAAGTCGTAAAGACTGCCGTCTTTAAGGCAGATCCTACATTTCGACTCGGCTATCTCGTTGTTCTCCGCGAGTTTGTCGGACATCGGTTCAAACCGGAGATGTCCTGTGCAACGAATGATTCGACATACCTTGAAATATACACGACGCATCGCTGGCCGCGCTCCCGTATTTTGCATCCTGCGTTCCAACTTGCCGACTCAGCATCCTGTCCCTGGCCACATCGTAGTTCCAGACACTCGCTACCACTGACACTGACACTCAAGCGAAGATACGACTCGAACGCGGAGGAACGTCGCGCGCGATTAAGCGAATAACCTCAATGACCGAATATTTCAATCACACGACGGGAATGATAAATAACGTATCGCCACGCGTGCACGGGCACGGTTTGCGTGTTTATGTGTGTGTGTGTATACCAGCGATCGGCTCGATACGTAATGATCCGGTCACGAAAACATACGCGACGCGCGCCGGAAGTAAACAAACGGCGAAATCCCCACCATCAGGTCGAGAGTGTACAGTGAGCGGAAAAATCAGATCAACGCTTTCGAAGTATTCCAGATTTTCAAAGCACACACAGAATTCAAAGTCAAAATATTAATGTTCAGAGTATTAATTATATATAAACTCATTGGCATATTCGCACGCACATACCCCGAGAGTGTCGGGCACGAGCGCCGTCGGTTGACGCGCGATTATTGGTTAATGCGGCGCTTCCGATCAAACTTTCGCGTGACATCACTGAGTGACAGTGACATCACGATATACGGCCGGGAAGCAACTCCAAGACGGATTACAGGCCGCAGGATGCGCGCACGCGATGTACAGATCCTTAAAGGTATCACCTCTCGAGATTTTTTCTCAAATCTCACGGACAGAATTTTTGTAATGTGCAAGGTGAAATTTCCGCTCGCAAATTATCGAGCAAATTCTTGGGATTCGCAATTGCACAAACATGCCAGACTGCCAAGTATTTAAGTAATTAATTCTTCAATTGTCGCGTCGATTTGGAAGCTCGCGGATTCTTCGACAGCTTTGAATTTTACAGCACGTATAAATAATGGCATTACGAAACACGGATTCCCGGAGAGAGAGAGAGGGAGAGAGAGAGAGAGAGAGAGAGAGAGAGAGAGAGGGAGAGAGAGAGAGAGAGAAAGAGCTCGATCAAATTGTCGGAACGGTAAAATGATCAAAGTTCTCCGGCCGAATCTTGGCGAGCGGGGAGAAACCGATAGAGCAAATTAGGATGTTACACGCGCGGCCTAACTTCTTCGCTATTGAGTCTTCTTAGCGCGAGCGCTCCGTCTGCGCTGAATTACTTGCTCGCCGCAAATTCGACGTGCGGCATGCATTCCGGCGAATTCCGACGTGTTACGCGGCATGTCGATATTAATGAACCGCAAGCATCGGTCGAATACGACCGACGCTGAATCCGTGCCAGCGGCACGTGTGATGAATAACGCCCGCCGCACTTGGTGGAATGAAGATTCCCGCGCCCCCGCGCGATCGCGCGCCTCTGGGAGATGGGGATGATGTCTCTCTGCGCTACAAAGTTACCACGCTTGCGGCAGCTGCGCGCCGCTGCTTCCCCTTAAAGATCCCAACCGAAAGATTGCGGACGGCGAAAGAGAACGTTGATAATTACCAACGATAGCCTGTGAAAATCGTATCCTCTGTTTATTAATGCAGTACGCATTAATGCTTTCGTTCGCGACGCAGCGAGCTGACAGCGAGCGAGAGAGAGAGAGAGCGAGAGAGAGAGAGAGAGAGAGAGAGAGAGAGAGCAGACTCGCGACATATAATTAGAAAGCGGCGAAGAAGCAAGCGCCACGACGAGACCTGGCGCGCTCGTTCCCCGGGATTTTTTCCCCTCTAACGCGCGCCATCCTCCCCCAAGAAGACATGAGACACTCGCGTGTATCGCGTGTAACGAAATCGACCCCGTATATATATATACATATATTGACACTCTCCCGCGTGGCTTAGCGCGCTATTTTCCCGCGCGTCCTTCATTTCCATACCGCAAACAAAGAGCGACGTCGCCGTCGCGGCCAACGGAGAGGAGAAAAAGCGGCGTGGTGGAGAGATGACGAGAGAAAGAGAGAGAGAGAGAGAGAGAGAGAGAGAGAGAGGAGACGGGGAGGAGAGGGGGAGGCCAAGAGCGCGTCGATTACAATAGAATTTTAACTATGACGTCGTTCTATGCAGAAACGGAGCTCGCGCGTTGTCGTCTTCCGGGCTAGGAGCCCGTTGAAGAGACGTTGCGCGCGCGCGGGATACACGCGCGCGGGAAGGCCGCCCGCGAAGTATCCGTCAGTACCCTACGAAATAACTCATGCAAATTAGAGAACGGTGAAACGAGCGATCTCCTCAGATGGCAGAAGACAGCGAGGGCAGCGGGGAAACGAGCCGCGAGAGACGACGAAGAGGAGACAGAAGCCGTGGCTGGCTCAAAGATAGGCGCGCCTAACGGACCGATGCCGGTAAAGGAGGCCCGGGGAAAAGAACGGTTAATACGAATCGCTCCGTCGGTTCCTCAGACAGAATATCTTTCCTTGATCCTACGCCTTGGTAATGTTGGCCGCTCGTTCCGCCTTGCTTTCGCTCCGCGCCTTGGCGCTGCTCGCTCCTTCTCTCCCGTCCCACGCATTCAGCCCTCTTCGCGCTTCCGCTCGAAAGGCGGGGAGGAGTTTTCTAACCGCGCATTTTCTCTTTCGGATTATCTCGCGCGCCGCTCCGAATATTCTCACGCGCGAATCTCTCTCGCTGAACATGGCGGCGCAAGTGGAGCGCTTTGCAGGCTGCGCCTCGCGCAGAAGAAGGGCCGAGAAAAAGAGAAAATACGCGCGCGCGCGATTATTATTTATTTTGCGACGCTAATTGCGCTGCTGGTTCGACGATTAACGGATCGCGCGCAACCTCGACCGAGTCCGCCGCGAAGGGTTCGATCACACGTGCCTCCCCCCCCCCCCCGGCCCCTCCATCCTTTGGCCTTCGCGCGTGCTTGCGCAATATCAGTCGCCGGGGAGAGAACTTTTTGCCGGCTGCGACGAGAACACTGCGATCCAGCGGGCCGTCAGGACCAACCGATTCAAGTCGCGGCATTTCCTTACTGTCCGTCTCGTGTTTCTGTCAGCGACGGAAAAGCCGTCTCTCCCAGTCGCGCGCGCGCGCGCGCGAGAGGCCTACTTCGACCTCCAGAGGGAGACTCCGACTTTCAGCTCGAGCTCGAAGCAGCAGCGAGCTGCGCCCGAGAGGAGCAGGAGGAACCGGAGGATGAGAAGCAGGGCGGCGGAACGACGGAGAGGGTGGTTATAACGACGCTCACAGGACCGTCAGACGCACGCGGTTCCGTCGCGATTGTTCTGCCGCATTTACCTTCGATTTGCCGGCGCTCTATCTTCAACGAATTACCCGCATCCCCCTCTGTGATCGACCGACCTCGTCCTGTGCCTCCTCTCTCCCTCTCCCTCTCTCTCTCTCTCTCTCTATTTCTCTCTTATTCGGACGACTCTGCGCTTCTGAGGCACCTGCACCGGTTCGCTCGCCCATATCGGTGCTAACGAAACCATCCGACGGACAATAATAACGCGACGAGACTACGAGAAGTTATACCGACCGCTCGACCGAGCAAACGGAGTTTTGGCCAGCTCCGTAGGGATCGCAATCTCGAGGAGATACCGCCCGTGTTTTATATTCCGCAAAACTGGCGAAGAGGGAGGGAGGCAGATATCGACGCGGATAATACTCTGACCCCTCTCTCTCTCTCTCTCTCTCTCTCTCTTTCTCTCTCGGTAACTTGCTGGGGCCGCGAGTGGCCAAACGGCAGCGAGACATGTAAACCCGCCCAAGTTCTCGAGTGCGCAAAGTTCTTACGGAAGAAAATGGAATTCGTTCTCCCCGAACGACTTGGAGCAGTCATACACACACATAAGTTGAGGAGGCGGAAGGGGGGTGCGCGCCGAGGCGAACGGGTGAGGAGAGGGTGGTTTATACCGCGGTATCCAAATGCGATCGAAGGAAAGAAGGAAGCTCTCTTTCGCGCGCCACCTAGGCGCGCAAAAGAGAGAGGAACACAGACGAGGTAGACGAGCAAGGCATAGCGGAGAGGCGGAAGGACGAGGTGGTACAACGCCGTCAGCCGTACGTTCCCTCATAGGCCGCGGAGCCGAGGAAGATACCGAAGAAGGGAAGAGCTAGTAGCGGCAGACATGGAGGCAGAGAGAGAGAGAGAGAGAGAGAGAGAGAGAGAGAGAGAAGGGAGAGAAAAGACGACCGGCCATAACTTTCGATCCCTCGGCAATCTCGGTTTATAGGGACCGCCTCGCATGACAATGCGGAACGGTTCGGCAGGTGCCGCGCGGCGCTAGAAGCCTAATTCGACCGGCGGCACATGCCGCTCGTAAACCACACCGCACCGCTCCGGTGTGACCGGAGCCGGCGGATAGAGGAGAGATGTCGCCGGTATGGCTCTCGTTATTTGTACACGCGGCCGCCGCCATAAATGTAATTTGAACGAGCGGCGGGGGCGATACGAGCAGCTATCTTACGATCCAAAGAGAGCATAACGCGGCGCTGTAAAGGTAAACACGACGGCGGGGCGTTTGCAGCGGGGCGGAGTGAGCGCGCGCGCGCGAGAGCGAGAGAGAGAGAGAGAGAGAGAAATACGACGTGCGAATTACTTCGCTCCTGCGCGTTAAACGCGCGCGCGAGACGCCGGCTGAATTATTCCCTATCCGATTGATTAACGCCGATAAATAACGCCGCGTCCCGGCGTCCATTGCTCGCGCGGCGCGCAACAACGGTCTGTTGCCAGGAAGAAATGCGTATTTATCCGCGAAGAGATCGCAAGAGCGCTCTCTCTCTCGCTTTCGCAACCGCGCCGCTGCGAGTACGCGCGAGCGAGCGAGCGAGCGAGCGAGCGAGCGAGCGTTGACCGACATCGATTAGCGTTCCGATGATTCGGGACTAAAATTGCCGCAACCCTAGGGAGGTCGTTCTCCCACACTGACGTGAATATTTCAGCCCGACGACTCGTCCGCCGAACGGAACGGATAAATGCCGGATCGAGACCGTCATGTTGTCGACATAACCGCTCCGATTATGCCGCGACAAACTTGACGCTGGCTACGGATGTAGCTCGACGCGGATCTCATCAAGTCGCGTTGCATCACGAAAATTATTCTTACCGTTCGCCGGGATAGACTCGCCGTAGTTCTCTGTATAATTGATCGCCCGCCTCTCTTCTATACTCGTACCATCGTCGTCTGTTTCCGGCCACGTCTTTGCATAATTATGAAAGTGTCGCTCGCGCGTCGTTTCGGCAACTCGATTCGCACGGGAAAATAGCCGCTCGCGGAATGAAGATTAACCAATGTGAAAATGTCGCAGTGCGGACGAAATCTCGAAACGAAAACGTTTCGCAGCGAGTGGAAGAAGCTTACAAATATAAATCAGTGAATTTCCGCGTGCGGTGCGGTTCCGCAGACTAAGGGGGTCGGGGGCACAGCGAGGGGGGGGGGGGAGTTCTGAGCAGGTCGATAAATAATACAGTGGCGAACCTCGCAATCAAGGAGGGTCGAAATAGATGCCTAATTCGACCGAATTCGACCTGAACCTAATCGGATCAGCTTGCGCCGCTCGTAAACTACAAAGATGGCCAGCCGCAGCGGTATACGATCCATCATCCTGCGCAGGATCGGCTCCATAAATGTAATTCGGCCGAATGGAGATACCGTTAGCTGTCACGTAAGCGGAATGGCTAATGAGAGATGCGAAAAGAGAGCGGCCGCTGCCGATAAACGAACGGGCTAATGATAAACAATCGGACGTAGCTATTAGTGTCCTACTGACGCTACTTTTGCTCGCCGGCGCTTGGCGATTCGCGTCAAGCGCAGCCGCGACTCTGATCGGGGAAAGTAAAACCAGAAGTAACGCGTGATAGCCGCGACTCGGCCGTTATCGGCATTTCCCGCCGTTGCGGAAACGCGCCGTGGATTCGCGCGAAAACGATTAAAACCGAGAATACGCGCACCGAGGAGCCCCGGGCAAATTGATTTTCATTTCGGAAGACAGCGCTTATTAGCGGAACGCTTGTATGTATGTGTGTGTGTGTGTGTGTGTGTTTGTGTGTGTGTGCGCGCGCAGATACTAGCGCGGAAACGTCAATTAACGTCTATTTATATCGCGTGGCGGTAAAGCTGCCTTCTCTACATGTGATATCGCAACGACACACAAACGCGACCAGTTTCGCTATGAAAACGATAACGCGAGCAGCCATCTAATGGAGCGGAAAACGCACGTGGAGACTCTCGTGTGTGTGTGTGTGTGTGTGTGGGTGTGTGTGTGTGTGTGTGTGTATGCGATAGGGCAACATTGAATTCGACTTCACCCACCTGATAATCCCACGCGAGTCATAACGAATGCAAACTCAATACTTTGCCCGAGCCTCGCGCGAATCAATCGACGCGGGAAAAAGCGGGAAAGCGCGGAAGGACAAACGGCGTGTTTGCACCGGCGCCGAGTGGGCGCGGCCCGAATTAAAGGCAAATTTGCCGAGCTAAATCCAAAGTGCCGATGCGTGTCGTATCGCCCGAGAGATTGAAAAATACATCGCGAGAAACTTGTTCTCTCTCTCTCTCTCCCTCCCTCTTTCTCGACAGGCGTGGTGTGACTTTTGCACCAACGATCGCAATTGCAGAGCTAAATCGCCGGAAAAATAACACACACACACACACACACACACAGAGAGAAAGAGGGAGAGAGAGAGAGAGGGGGGGAGGAAGGGAGAGAGAGAGAAAATTTAATATTACCGATGCACTCGCCAGCGTACAAAGGCAGCGCGCAGAGAGACGTATTCTGCGGGGCGGGGCGAGTCCTTCCGAGGACTATTTCGATTTCTCCCGCCGCTGCTTACACGCTCTCATGCTGGCGGCTCTAGTACCTCCGTCCTGACCGCCCCGACCGCCGTCAAGAACCGCTTCAAGTACTATCCACGTACCAGTGGCACGATTAGAAAGTTCGTCATCCGGGAGGACGGCAGTCCGTCGACAATTTGTCGCGCGAAACTTCAATTTCCCGTGAACTCCGCGACCCTCTCTGTAACTTTATTGTCGCAGCGTCTGCTAACGGGTCCGGACGGGCGGAATCAAGAGAAGATGGGGGGAGGGGGGATGGGGGGGGGAAGAGGCGAGTGGGGACGACGAGCGAAGTAAGGGGCGGAAGAGAAGAAGGAGCATCGGCGTTCCCCTGGAAAAAGGTACGCGCTCGCTCGCTCGCTCGCTCGCTCGCTCGCTCGCCGACAAGCCGAATCTACAATTCCGTCACGTACGCGTCATAAGTCCTTCGCGCCTTTAAGTAAGAAGTAACACCGGCCGCCGTCCCCGCTATTTCACGTGTACTCGTGTCCCTAAGTATCCCGCCCACCCAGCCTCGCCCACGTGTATGTGTACGCGTTGTACGTGTGTGTGTGTGTGTGTGTGTGTGTGCGCGTATGTAATATATATGATTTATCACATCCGGCTTGTGCGCCGGAGAAACGAAGGAGATCGACCAAGACACCAACATCGGTCGCGGGGCGAGGGTTAGAATTTCGCGAGGTTCGCGTCGCGAGTGAAGAGCGGCTGTTTCCGTTGTTCGTCTATTTCTCTCCCGGTGAAAGAGCTCGACAACGATTCAGCCGCGCGCGCGACACGACGGCTCGTAAATTCGCGCCGAAAATGAACTCCCATTGATCCTCGTCCGTAGCCGCGCTCCACACACACACACACACACACACACAGACGAGTCGCGCACGTGTGCGCCCGGGTCGTGATGTACGCGCGTGTTACCTCCAAGAGAGTCCACCCTCTCGATCTCGTAAAAGCCCCAGCTTACGGCGCTCAATCGAAGTTGACCCAAAAAATTCCGGTCGGCCGGCCGGCCGGCCGGCCACGTTCTCACGTTGTCCGGCGATCGCGTAAAGTCTGCCCTCTCCCCCTCCCCTACCTCCCCGCCCCCGGCAGCCGGTACGTCCGTAGCTGACTTGGCGTAGTCTAAAACTCCGTCACGTGCGCGTCATAAGTCCTCGGCGTCTTTAAGTAAGAAGTAACGCCGCGCGCCGCACTGTGAGCGCCTCCCCGAGTCTCTCTTTCTCTCTTGCCAACCTAGCCGCGCCGTGGTGCACCCAACTCCGACCATCCTGTACACACACACACACACACACACATACACATCGTCTTGTCGCGCGCTTCTCAGCAAGCTCCTCGTCCAAGTATAAGCGCGAGTAGTGGTGGTGCAAAGCGGCGACGGCAACAACGATGACACGACAACGACGGTCGGAGGGGTCCAAGGTGCTGCCAGGAGGTTCCGGGAGATTCGTTGGAGGTCGACCAAGGTGGGTGGGTGGGTGGTGCAGGGTGCTTTGGTAGCGCCTTACGCCGGAGTTCACTTGACGAGGAGGTGGTGTGCGGCGGTCAGGCGTGGCTAGCATACCAAATCCGCGGGGTATTCTGGTCATGTAGCAGGTACGGGGTCCTGGCTTTCCAAGGGAGCGACTTGCCTTCCTCGCTTTCTCCTCCCCCCCCCTCTCTCTCTCTCTCTCACTCGCTTGCACCCTTCTGCCGTCGCAGCTACCGCTGTCTCTCTCTCTCTCTCTCTCTCTCTCTCTCTCTCTCTCTCTCTCGGACTTCCGCATTTCGCTCGTTCGCAAGCTACCACTCGGGCAGCGGGGTGGGGGAGTATTAATTGGCTTACGAGGTGACACTCATTAGCACTTTGAGTACGAGGGGTTGAGCGGACAAGGGAGCTGAGAAACACCCTCCGGAGGCGTTGCTCGAGGCTACCTCGCGTCACGCGCCTTCCTACGGACTCGCTCTCTCGCTTTCTCTCTCTCTCTCTCTCTCTCTCTCTCGCTCGCTCTCTCTCTCTCTCTCTCTCTCTCTTTCCTGTCTCCCTTGCAACCTTCCGCACGTCCCTCGCCAGGACACGAACCACCTCGAGGCGAAGCAAAGAGATGCCGCGGTAATGCAATAGTCGAGAGAGAGCCGGCAGCCGATATCGGGCGAATCGCCGTCGAAAAGAATGCGATGGCCGCGGTGTCTCGCGAGCGATTACGCGATATTTTTAGCCGATCGTTCCGAGCGAGACGCTCCGGCCTCGTGTGGCGAAAGCAATAAACGCGTCGGAGTAAACGCTCGAAAGCGCGAGACGCTGTCGTGAGGAGAAAAAGCGGAACGGGGACGACACGGCGGGTTTCCGCAGCGTGTTTTGATCGTTATTTCGCGTAGCGCGGGCAATAAGGAAAAATCGGAAACGCTCGTCGACGACGGCAGATTGGAAGACTGTCGAAGCGGCTATCATCTCGCCGTCGGATTGTCTCTGACGTTCTACACGTTTTATCGATAACACTCGTCGAACCGCACGATGGCGTCTGAAGCGGCCGTACCGCCGCGTGCGCGCGCGCTAGAGAGAGAGAGAGAGAGAGAGAGAGAGAGAGAGAGAAAGGGAGAAATGAAAACGGAACGATCGATCCCCCCGCGCTCTTTCCGGATCGCTCTTGATTAAGAGTGATTCACTCGACGTCCTAAATACAACTCGACGCGAGGTAATCGAAACGAACTTTCAATTTGTTCGTTATCCGGGCGAGATATTCGATTGTTTTATCAATCTACACGAGTACTTGTCTCCCACGGGCTCTCCATGTTCTCCCTGCGCAGAGAGAGAGAGAGAGAGAGAGAGAGAGAGAGAGAGAGAGCCCCTGATTAATGCGTATTCTCGGTCGCGAAAAAACACGCCAAATCTCCAACGGCAAAGAGGTAAAAGAAATCGCTCGTAATGGCCGATGTCTTTGAGAAATTATTCTCGCCGACGTTCTCTCAAGAGACGCTCTCTCAAGAGACGCTCTCTTTCCCTCTCTCTCTCTCTCTCTCTCTCTCTCTCTTTCTTCTTCTCCTCGCTATGAGCCCCGGTAATATCTCCGCTGCAATAATAATTCATATTTCGCAGACTACACCGCCCCCAGTCTACCAGTCCGAATCGCTCTCTCATCCTCGTTTCCCCGCCCCGCCCCGAAATCCCCTTTTTCCTGGGGTAAAACCTTAATTCGCGGAGTCGAGACGAAATTATGCAGAATCTCAGCTCAACGCGGCGCAGCTCGGCGAGGCGCGGCGCAACACGACGGGGCGACGCTCCGCATTTCGACGTATGTAAAAAAAAAATATATGTATACATATATATATATATATATAAATAAATACACATACATACATATACGCGCATGTGTGTGTATATATATACACGGGGGGTTTCGCGGCTCGCGAAAGGGGAGGGCGAGTCGCGGGGGATGGCGGCCACGGAATATTTCGTGGTCGCCCGTGGATTTGCGCCGTTGCGGTCGACCCGATACTCCGAACTCTCTCTCTCTCTCTCTCTCTCTCTCTCTCTCTCTCTCTCTCTCAGTAGATCCAATTTGATCGGAAGACCGCAGCGTCTCTCTACGGCCGACCTTGTGTAGAGAAACGGACAATGTGTGTACGCCGTGCACGAGATAACCCCCCCGAATGCTCATCCTCGACCCTACCTCCCTCGGTGCATCTCTCTGCTCCCGCCGCAGTCATCACCCTACCCTCATATCCTCGCGCGTCTCTCTTGCCCCCTCTCAGTCTGTCTCTATCTGTCCTACGCACGTTCGCCCGCCGGCCCATAGACCCATCCAACCCGTAGACAATGTTGCTCGATAAGGCATTGTTCCAGCGCGGTCTCGGGCTATACGAGTCTCAACCCGGCTACATTACCGCCGCAACCCCGCGACACTCTCCCCCCCCCTCCTCCTCCTCCTCCCTCGTCGCGACGCATTACTGTCCCAAACTTTGCTCGTCCGCGTTACCTGGCGCGACACACGCGCGAGTTCTCTCTCCCCTCCCCCCCCCCTCGTGCACGTGCACGACGCATCCCGAGCGGGGTGCAGGGGTGACGAATCGGGACAACGGGAAGCGTTTCTCACGGAAACTTACATATTTCTCCGCGCAATAATTGATTAAACGGCGTTCCGTCTCGCGCGCGAAGCGATTTCGCAGCGAACTTTCTCGATCGGCTGCCTTTTCTTGATTCGCCGATGACAAAGCTTCGCGTCAAGCGCAAACGGGATTCCGCTTAGTCTCCTCTCTCATCTCCCGAAATCTCGCGAGAAGAAACGCACACACGTCGGCCAGCTAGCACAATCGTCGTCGCACTTGGCGCGTTGCCGAGGGAAACTCTGTCCACTGAGATTTCATCGCCGACCTGTCGATCACACCTCGCGACTTTTGCGAGACGCGCGAGGTGTATCGCCCGACAACGTTCATTAAAACGAGCGAATTTGTTCGCTTCGCGCCCGCGAGTCATTTGGTCATATATCTCGCTGCCTGAGATATTCGACACGCGGCGAGGCTCGACCGCGCCAAATTTTAACGTCGATAGAGAGCCCTCCCGCGCCTCATACATATGTATGCGTGTGCGCATCGGTATGAATAATCCTTCCCATTGGCTACAGCTACGCGATCATAGAACGAGCCATCATCCATCGTCATCCCGCGTTAGACCGGCGAAGATAATTCTCATCGATTTCCCGGCCGCCTACGCGTCACAGAACTCGCGATCGCGCGCACTTGGAGTTGGCGTGATTATCGCGCGCGCGCGCGAGAGAGAGAGAGAGAGAGAGAGAGAGAGATGAGGGGGGCAGGGAGGGAGAGTGACGCGAACGTCAGGGAATTTCGCCCTCCGCCGTGTGCGCGACGCGGATTTAACGGCGGTTAGACGAGCAAGCGCGGCGGAAGCGCGAGAGGAAGCGTAAGGATAATTCAGAGCGGAGGGATAATTTGCGTTTTACGTTTTCGCCCGCGCCGCGATTCGCATCCGCGCGTCGCAATTTCATCTCCGGCCTCCGAAGAAGACGGACCGCTGCATGCGCGCGGGAAGGTCGCTGTGAGACTCGCGAGTCTCTCTCTCTCTCTCTCTCTCTCTCTCTCTCTCTCTCTCTCTCTCTCTCTCTCTCTCTCTCTCTCCACCACATGAGGAATACACCAGCAGGAGGACGAAGAGACGATTCTCTCCAAACGCTCACGCGAACGCGGCGCCCTTTTCTGCCGCGAGGACACCGCGCGTGGCACTTGTCGGCGCACTCGTCGAGAGAGAGAGAGAGAGAGAGAGAGAGAGAGAGAGAGAGAGAGAGAAAGAGAGAGAGTGCGAGAGGTCCACGTACGAGCGCAGGTGTGCGCGTGCGCCTCTCTCTCTCTCTCTCTCTCTCTCTCTCTCTCGTGTTATTTCCCATCGACGTATCGCCGTCGCTGCCGAAGGCACAGCGCGCGGAGGTGCACGCATAATTTTTCAATTCACCGGCCGTGCGTTGGAGCCGCGGCAATCATCCGTCGCGCACATGGTGCCCGCCTACGACGGTACTACACGTCGGCCTTGGCGGAGTCGACGACGACGACGACGACGACGACGACGACGACGACGACGACGACGACGACGATCCGTTCATCGCGAGAACGAACGATTCGTCGGAGAATGATGCGTGTGTACGTGTGGTGGAGATATCAGCGATAATTGTAATACGATCGTGGATTAATGAAGTGTTAACGGGTGTAAGGTGAGTAAGGCGAGACGCAACCCATCGGCCTTCGAGGCCCGCGAGCGACGCGACGGTGACCCAACACCGACACGAGCGCGTTTATCTGTATTCTTATCGAGAGCGGAAACGCGACTCGTTGAGGAAGGAGACTTTGCGGAGCGTTGATAAATCGAGCTCGCCTGCGCACCGCGTCGTTTAATGTTCGCCCGATATGGAGGCCCCGAAGGCGGGGACGAAATTGGTTTTGCGCGGCGGCGACGGCGGAGACGACGATGACGACGACGACGACGACGACGACGACGACGACGACGACGACAAACTGGATTTTCCTCGACAAACAAAACAGATGCATCGATAAAACTTTGTCGAGGGCGTATCGCCCGGTATTTTTAGCGGCGAACACGTTGCACGCTGCCCCAGCGGATACACCCCTTCGACCCTTATTACATTCAACTACTTGTAATCCGATATGGATCACGAGAGATATCGAGAGAGAATCCAATGTTTGTGCGAAAGGGAATGTAAACGAAGCCGCTCGCCGGCCGGTGGAAACGGTTCAAGAGCCGGAATAAATATCGCCATTGAGAAGAGATCGTTAATTTCCGACTCGATTGCTAAGCCGTCGTGCGAAGCGTCCAGATTCAACAAGCGCTCGTTTTTCCTGCCGCCGCGCGAGTTCCGCCGGCGGGGTAAACCGGGGGCGGCATCCCCCTGCCGCGTTTGTCCGGGATCGTTTCGGCCACTCTAAGAAATTCGCTCATAATCATATCGGTTCTCGCATCAAGACCTCATCAAGTTACCGTGTATTTACAAGCCCGACCTGTCCCGTCGCGGCTTGCTCGGTTTGCGCGTCCACTGAAATATACAAGGTCGGAAAGAATCTTCCATTCCACGTAGGTCAGCCGACGTGGGACGAGGGTGGCGGACGGGGAGGGGGGAGCGAGGGGCAGCGCGGCCTTCGAACATTATATATTGACGACTCTGGGAGGTTTCGTGGGCAAGGCACGACGAACGTGGACGATGGAACGCGAAGGCGGAAGTCCGACGGGCAGAGAAAAGTGAGAGAGAGAGGGAGCTGAGAGTAAAGTGGAGAGAAAGAGGGAGAGAGAGAGAGAGGGACGGGGGACGGGGGACGGAGGAAAGAGGCGGAAAAGAGGCGACGCGGCTGGAGAGAATCTTCCGTACGTGCGGCCACGTAGTCGCCGTTTGTCGATCGTACCGCAATAATTCCTTATTGCTCCTCCAACCCCTAACCCGACCCTAACCCTAACTCCTTTTCTTCCTTCCTCGTCCTCCTCTTCCTCCTGCTCCTCCTCCTTCTTCTTCTTGTTCTTCTTCTTTTTCTTCTTCTTCTTCTTCTTCTTCTTCTTCTTCTTCTTCTTCTTCTTCTTCTTCCGAGTTGCTGCCTCTCTCGCATCCTCGTTTCCGTCGTCGACACATTCGACCACTCTCAACCACCCCACGTCCACGGCATCCTCTCGCGGCCAATCCTTACCGCCCCCTTGCCCTCATCATCTTCTACTTTCGAAAGGGTTGCGAGGATTAACGGAAAACCATTAAATCTGGCACGACCGAAGGATCAAGCGTGGACAAAACGCGGTAAGGCGACTCGTGCCGTGCCGTGCCGCGCTCGCGTCCACCCTCTCGAATCACCGCGCCGCTGAAAGTAATGATGCTGCTGCGAACGAGTTATACGGCCGCACTCGCGTCGAGGGGATCGCGTATTTCGCGATCGTCTGAGAAATTAAATGGACCTCATGTGAGGAGAGAGAGAGAGAGAGAGAAAGGAAGAACCGGTGAATCCATCTTACGCAATAATAATCCATCTTACGCGATGGAGCGTCTCGCGCAGCTATCTCAGTATCGACTCGACTTGTGACACCAATAGCTAACTATGTATGTGTGTACGCGCGTACATATGCGCTACGTCGTCGTCGTCGTCGATTAAAATGATTAATTAACGTTTTCGTTTTCCATAGCGCGCAGCTGTGGCGCGCGTAAGCGGCACTTCGAGAAATTTCCGTCGCCGACAGAAGATCGAGTCACAAACTCGCTCCGAGTGTTTTTTCGCATTTGCATTGAAGCGCGTTTACGGCCGGCTCTAAAGCGAATAACGCGGTCGGACGTTGAATTAGTTAAAAGGTCGCTAATGAGCCGCTGTAATAACCGAGCATTGTGACATATTGATCGTAGGCGTGGATCCATAATAACTTCCTACGCCGCGACTACTACACGCCCGTCGAAGATGTTAAGTGCGAGGAACGTCTCTCTCTCTCTCTCTCTCTCTCTCAAGTGACATTGAATATAAATCGACCGTTTAACTACGCTCGATTATTACCACTCTCGCAGCCTCTCTGAGAGCATCGCTATACTTTCCTGCGCCTCGCGCGGGCGCGTGCGAGAGGACCCGCCTCTCCGGATCGGAATTGTAATGCGATATCGCCGCGAAAAAAACGCGATAAAAACGTCTCTCGGAAGCTTTCACTTACGTTTACGTGAATCCAGCACACAGCACACTCCAAGAGATAGCGAATAAAACTTTCACTCACCTGCAACAAACAAATTTACACCCTTCGTTAGATTTACACATCAAATATTGCCGCGCTATTATTATTACATTATATTATATCATAATTTATCATATTACATCATTATTGTATTATATTATTATTATATAATTATTTTATTACATTATTAGCGCGTTAGAGTTACTCATCATCGTGTAAAAACGAGAGAGAGAGAGAGAGAGAGAGAGGAGCGAATTTCCCTAAAAATATATATTGCGCGTTCGATCATGCTCCATTTTTCCTTTCTCAGGTAACTGCGCGACACCAGTTGCAGCCAGTTTCCGCGAAGAACGCGCAATTCTCCTCATCTGGCGCAAATGACGGAATCACCGAAAGACCTCGACATTTCTCGCGAGGGGGCGGCGACGTCCTCCCACGTATATTTTAATTATATTTTAATTCGCACATTCGATCGTTCGCGCAAACTTCAGCTCGAGTTAACCTCGAGCCGCCGCGACGTGTACCGGAGGTTTTACGGCGTGAACGCCGGCGTTCCAAAGATGCCGGGCTCGCCGTGCGTTACAACGAAGCCGTGTAATTACAGTCCGGCCCGATATTTTCTCATAAACGTCACTTAACGCTCCTCGCCGCAGCGGCGGCGGCGGCGGCGGCGGCGGCGGCGGAAGCGGCGGTATTTGCTCAGGCCACGGTGTCCTCTTGAGATGCGAGACGCCGCTGGTAGCCGTGTCGCCGACGACTTTGCCGTCGTCGTTGTCGTTGGCCATTGGCACTGGCCGAGCTTACCAAGCGTTAAATCACGACGGCTTATTCCGCGATGGCCGCGCGCGCGCGCAACGTGTCGTTTGATTTGTAAATTATGTCAAGGGACCCCCCGCGATTTCACCGCCTTCGTCGAGCGCGATATGAAACGCCGCGCGTTGCAGAAGAGACTGCAACGACGCTCGCATAAAACTCGCGCGTTAAACAGCCTTTAGTCTCAATATGCAGACTTCCTGCCGGCTAAGACGAGAGCGAGAGAGCGAGAGAGCGAGAGAGAGAGAGAGAGAGAGAGAGAGACGCCAATTTAAACGACGCGACGACACTTGACGCGAGCAGCAACTTCGGCGCGGACGTCGATATTTTTCGAAGATGCGAAAGCCGAGCATGCGAAACTCGCACGTTTCGTGCCGAAAATGCCGACGTGCGGCGATGTTGAAAGACGCGCGCGGCGCGGCGCGGCTATTGATTTCACCCGAGTGAAATCGGATGCTGAGTCGGATGATTAATCGTGACAGCGCGCTGTGTGACGCTTTCGTCGTCTCCCCCCCGTAAATTTCGGCTCAATCTTTAACGGACGCGGAGCGGAGGTGGCGCGACACGCTACGAGACAGCGGCGTCGGCAGCCGCGGGGGCAGCGAGGCGGGCAGAAGCTCGCGGCGAGAGGAAGGTGTTTCCGGCAGAAATAAACGCTCCAAGCGCGGCAAGTGGATTTTCCGTCGCTCCGTCGGTTATTGCCGGCGCGGCGCGCGCGTCTACTACTAACCGCTGGCGGCGGCGGCGGCGGCGGCGGCGTTGTCGTGAGCGACGGAGATATATAAGACGATAAAGCCGGGAAATATGGCCGGAACTCTTGTAAATTGTACTTGCAATAACAAAGTGGCCGTTTCGGGCGAGCGTCGCTCGCAGGGACGCTTCGCCGCGTATTAAAGATACGACGCGCGTGCATACGAGGCGGCGCCGACATAGCAGCGGGATCTCGCAGCAACGGGCGGATCTCGCGAAAAATAGGAGGAGCGCGACGATGAGTAGATATAAATCCGCGCAGCGTCCTCCCTCTCCCTCTCGCCTCCCTCCGGGGTCTCGTTGTCTCCGCAAA